>NW_010287722.1:7956-21094 GCF_000700745.2 Antrostomus carolinensis
CGTTTAGTTGTGATTATGGTCATTTGCTGTACAGAGCAGAACCCCATTTGGTGGTTTGGGGTTTTTTGTTTTTTGAAACAAGACTTCTATCTCTGTGCCTTATGAGTAGTTGGAAAATGGAAGTGCAAAGGGCTTTAACCATTTAAAAATATAAATTAAGCTGATTTCTTAAAAGCCTATATGATTATGGATTTTTTTTTTTTTTAGACATTTTGAGTGTTAGGACCTCACACATTTGTAGCACATCTTTCCACTTTTAATAAAGTCTGATAAAGTTTGGATTTTCTTCTGTGTAAGGGCCTGTAAGAAAAGGGCACCTTGTTAGTAACTGATGTTTCTTCTCTTCCAAAATGCTGTTTTGAGTAAGGTGGAATTAAGAACGGACCTACCAATATTTTCCTAATATGTTACAGGCAAAAAGGTCAGTTGTAGAGGTTTTTTGGTTAAGTAAAATGTTTTGCAAAATACATGCTTAAGTCTAAAAGTGCCTATTGAAAATTAAATGTCAGTGCATGTTCACTAACATTTTTCTTGTAATATGTAAAAATGGTTGGGAATTTATTGGTACATTTAAACTGAGAATTTGTTTTGAAAATTATTCTTAGATAAGAACAACTACAAACAGTTACTGGGAGCACTGGATTACTCATTTCTGTGTGCGTATGCAATTGGAATGTATTTAAGGTAAACCTCACTCTCTTAAAAACCTGCTTTGTTGTTTAATGTTAATTTATAAGGCTGTACTACTTCTGAGACATTGCCCTTTCCTATTGTAAAGTTTCTGGTGAAGAGAGTGAGAACTTGGTTGCTGAGGGAAAAAAAAACCCGCATCATCCCAAGTCCCCAGTGGTGTCATACCTGTTGTTATATAGAAAGCTTCTTACCTGCACCCACCCTGACTGCTTTGTGCAGGAATGCTTTCCAGCTTGCAACCTAGCCTGTCTTCCCTTCATACACAATACGAAGGAGTATCTGCTGGAATTTATGTCCAACTTTATCAGTATCCAACTTGCACATATAGACTAAACTGGTTGTCCAGGCTTTCTCTATAGTCAAAGGACAAAAGCAGCCACCTCCTAAAAATAATACCAAACCCATCTTAAAATATGCAATATTAGCTGCTCTTTGAGCATGCCTCTTTTTATTGACTAAAACTAGAACCTTAATAAGTAGAATCATTAGCAAAGGGAGACAAGTCTCACTTTAAATGACTGGTGACACGTCCTGCCTTATGGGTCCTTTCGAAAATGACTGTAAGTAAACGACTTCCAGTGTGCTCCAGATGAGCATCTCCCTGAAAGATGGTTGTGCAGATGTCAGCACTTGGAAATTAGTGAACACGAAATGTTTGTTGGTTTTTCCTGTCAAGTGCTAAAAATTACTCATCTCCTACTGGGAGGAAAACCAGCAGTGCTAGTAAAGTTTCTCCTCAACCAGAACTAAGCAACACAAAAATATACTTTCTTTGTGAAGGCTTGAGGTATGATCTGTTTTTTTTTTTTTTTTAATTTTTGCCTTTCTTTTTATTTCCTTCCACATTCCAAGCGGAATAATAGGAGAACGGCTGCCTATCCGCTACTATCTGACAGGCGGGGTGGTTGCTAGTGGACTCTTCACTGCAATGTTTGGATTGGGTTATTTCTATAATATACATAATCTGTGGTTTTACATAACGGCCCAGGTAGGCACGATGTTATTTAGAGTTTCCATGGTGCTGTCTAGAGTTGTATTGGGTTTTTTTTCAGCTGCAAACAGCAATTAGTGGTTGGATGGGAGAGTGTAAGTGCTGGCATACGTTGTCATTGATGACAGGCAGAAATGATAGAGTGGATAGCCCCAAGTTTTATTTTTGAAAAAATGTTTTTTTAGTGGAAGAAATCTTTGAAGAAAAAGTGTTTCATTCTATGTCAAATCAGTGATCAAATATTTGCAAGGTTAAATGTGGGGGAGTTTTAAAATAGTTGTATTTATTTTTGTCAATCTGCCAAGAACCTGAGTGACACATCCTGGCTTTCTCTGCAAGAAAATTACATTTATGCTGCTAATGATGAACAGTCTCCCACACTGGTGTGGCTGGGAACAGGCTGCTTCTGTAATGAGATTCATTGTGTGGGGTTTTTCAGAGCACTTGTAGATCTAATCAAGTGTCACAAGAATATTTACCATTGACCTAAAATGGAACGTAGGCCGGAAGCAGGGTATGGTTAGCACTTCTGAGTCATTTTGGACAGGTCTGCACCTTGCATTCCTGAAAATTTGTGTTTCTGCAGTAGCACTTTCACTGCTGGCACGTTTGCATGGCATTGTGCAACATGGCACTCAGCAATACTAACTTGGGTGCTGCAAGCTTTTGTAACCATTTCACCAAGTCATCCATTTAACCATGTCACTGCCCCAGCACTCACGGCTGAGGTGGTTTCCAAGACAGCAGCTGGCCCCTCGAGGGTTAGGCCAGCTGTCTCTACCAGTGCTGCACTGCCTGATGTGGTCAGTCAGTCCTGTCATACCAATGTGGTCTTGCACCAGCAGCCTAATCAGTTTTTGTTGGGTAGAATGAGGTTGTTCCGTTGCACGTTCAAATGCTCATTGTAAATGTGAATTATTGTATTTTGATCTTTGTGTTCATGTGTAATTCTAGATAGGGAGCTTTTTAGGACTTGAGATGAGTTAGGGTTATGATCTGTGCAACACGGAGGCTGAAATAATCCTTACTTCAGCCTGAATACAGCAAGTCAACTTTCTCCTCTCAGTTAATGTACAGCTGTCTGTTAAATATTTTAATGTTCAGAGTTAGCCAGTTTCTCCTAAAGTTTTCTTTTTTTCCCTCTTTGTTTGATTGCAAACATGCTTTGCCATGTGTTCAAATTGAGATCAGTATTATCGTGCTGTTTGAGTGTGGGGAATTCATTTCTCTGTTCAGTTCAGTGCAACTTGATTTTTGGTAAGGATGTGATTGAATGACAATCTTTTGTGTTTTAAATCACAAAATAATTTGAGAGATGGAGGTAGAGGGAAGAATCTCTTTAAACCATTTTAACTTGTTTATTCTTGGAAAAGAATGGTTTCCAAACCCCCCACTAAATTTCTAAATTCAAAGCACTTTTTGTAGTCTTCCTTTTCCCAATGCAACACTCATCAGGAATTGTGTAGGAACCTGACTTATTATAGGATATGTTTGTTTATTATTATTTTTATATACTTTCAGATAGCTAATGGGTTGGTGCAAACTACTGGCTGGCCAAGTGTCGTTACATGTATTGGCAACTGGTTTGGAAAAGGAAGGTAAATAATACGTAACCCAAAGTTTTGGAAGTACAAAACAATACTTTCTGTGCTGTAAAAATCAATACATTCTGAGCTGTAATATTATAGTCAATTTAAATATTTATCTTTTGCTTCAGTGGTTTTTTTAGGATGAAACAAGCAGTTAGATCTTTGAGAGGGGAGTTTTCTTTGTTACACTGATTAGTTTATATATCAGTTTGAAATATTTTCTCTCATGTCAACAGTGTGTTCTGTGGTGGCTCTTTAGTGTGATGTTTAATTTTTCAGATGAAATTTTTCAGAATTGAATTAAGAAATAATTCTTGCAAATATTAAGTCTAAAACCACTTTTAATAAAGGCTGTTGTTATGCAATTTTAATGCGGAATTGCCTGTGTTTTCATTTGTGTTTCAAAGCAGTTGTCAGGGTGTAACTCTAGAAGTATCTTTTCGTCTAATGTCTTTTTTCTAATAGGCTTACAAAAACTTGAAAATTTAATTTAAAAAACAAAATGCATATGGCAACTGATTTAACCTTTCTTTTTGTCACATTCTCTAAATCATCCTTTTTTTTTTTTTCCTTAATCATGCATAGTGATCACTCATAATGTTTATTTTGTCTATTTCATCCTACCATACAGGAGTTTTCCATAAATTTTGCAAGAGGTGCATGCTAAATCCATTGGCTCTGATAATGGCTGATGCATGTAGCATATAGTAATGCTACTGTGGTGCCATTCATTGTCAATCCATACCATCGAAGGAACATTATTGTCAGTCAGCTCAAGAGAAGGACATAGGAAAATTAAGTATATGCTTTCTATATAAAATCATGGGATAGTTAAGAAGATGTAGGCTCAAACTACTTTTCCATAGTCCCTGCAGCCTTTTTGGTGAATGTTACAAAATGCAGAGAATGATAATGGTCGTGCAATACTGAACAAAATTGTCAAGTCTGTGCAAAACAAATATGTTTATTCGGATTTTGCTTGGTGCAAAAGCAACAGCCTTTACTTTTAGGAGGCAGCATAGTGGACTGGTGGATAGGGCTCTGGTTGGAATGTCAGTGATCTGATTCTTCTTTTCATTTTGCTACAAATTCCTTGAAAAATGCGCAGACCCCTTAGATCTCGTCTTCAGCCAAAGGAAAAGATTTGGAGTAGTTCAAGTTAGGTTGCTCCAGGTAAACTCCCACTGAGGGCAAGGCAGTTTTCCCATGACTTAGGAGGAAAAAAAGAAAAACCTGCTACCTGTCATGACTGCAGTGGGATTTTTGTGGTTTACATTAGCTCAGCTGGAGCTATTCTACAGCAGCTCTAATCTGGGATTTCCAGGCAGACAGCAGTTTGATGTGTCTGTTAGCCGAACTTACGCAGGTGTTAATCTTCTAGTGCTTAGCAAGTCCAGAATGTGATCAAAAAATACTGAATTTGCTCTACCTATCCTGTACAGATTGTTTTCTTCTGCATGATAAGTCTAACATACCCTGAAAGCATCAGATTATCAGTGCAATATGTTTGCAGAAGGACTTTCATTCCCAGAAGCATCAGACTTGGTGTGCGTATGATACGCAACATCTGCATACTTATTTTTATCAAAGAAACTCTATCCAGAAATATACAAGCCCCAGTGGTGCCTTTAAGTGACATCAAATGCAGGATGAGTTCTGTCATGCATGGAGAAAGATTTAGAACACTTCTATTAATATTTAGGTGCACTGAAATGGCCAGATGAAAGACCATAGCATAAAGAAGCAGTCATTTAAAGAACAGTAAGATTGCAGATATTTCAGCTGACACCACAGATGAGCAGTCATTTTTGAGGCACTTTTCGCAAGATGGTTAATCTTATCGTTGGAATAATAACAAATGTTTGTGTGGTTTTTTTTAAAATACAGGAGAGGTTTCATCATGGGAATCTGGAATTCACACACTTCAGTGGGAAATATCTTGGGATCCTTAATTGCTGCTTATTGGGTGTCTACGTGCTGGGGTTTCTCCTTCGTGATGCCTGGCATCATCATTGCTGTGATGGGGATTGTTTGTTTCCTGTTTCTTATAGAACGTAAGTGCTTTAATGGGATAGAGCCATGGAGGGCTCATTATGGGTGAAGAACACCAGCTGCTTGAGCTAAATGTCCCAGTGCAAAGTGTACTCTTAAAACTATGCCAGTACTTAAAGAACTGCCTTAAGTTCTTTATTGAGCACTACATGGGGAAGAACCTGTGTATATCTTAAGAGTTTATACGCTCAGGAAAGAGTTTATATGCTTGGACTCTGGCATACCTGAGAGAGTAACACTTCAGAATTCAGTTCACTGCCCTGTCATTATTTCCCTGTCTTTATAAATTATTCAAGTGTATCTTAGCAGAATGTCCCACTTGGCTGCAGTGTGTATTCAGTGCTGCCGTTCAACCCATGACACTCATATTCTGTGCTATGAAATACAGAAATCAACTGATAGAGCGAGTTTTGTCACTTTAAATTAGAAATTAAAAGGGATTACCCCATCTTGTCCCTGCAGAGACTCAGGGATATTAGTAGACATGCTTATTTTAATGTAACTGGCCTATCTCAGGAAGTAAAAAGTTCTACAGCTATAACTAAAATAATAGTAGTAATAAAGTGTAATAAACTGAACTGCCAGAATAGCATTTAATGTGGTCACAGGATGGGAAGGGTGCCATGGAGCACGCTTGTCTTTTTCCATAATGCTACAATTATGCGTTTCTACCAGGACTACTGTGTTGTCTGTACTGTTGGGTTTATTGTCAGTAAATTACACTACTGGTAAGTGTTTTAAGAGGTATTCATTATGCTTGTTTTCACTATTAACAATGTATGGTATTGTGTTTCAGATCCTAAAGATATAAGTTGTTCCTGTACAACATCCAGTGTAAGTGAATGCTTTTTCTGTTTTGATTTTTGCCTCCTAATACACATATTTATTACAATAGTTCTGGAAGTCAGATAATCTGTGGCCCTTTTGTGCCAGGCTGTTATAACTGACCCTGTACTTGAGGGAATGATTGGTCTTCTATGCTTCACTGGTAAACCAGTAGCTTACTTTCTATCAAATCAAAGCAATGTGAATCAAGAGGTAAATGAGTTTAACTAAGGTTTTGGAATAGATGATCTTACTACAGTAAACCAAGTAAAAACTGTTCTGTGGGGGTTTGTTTTGTTTTGGGTTTTTTTTAGTTTAGTTTTCTTACTTTCCTTCAGTCTTCCTGGCCATCTTCAGAGCATTTTGACCTATCTTCTCCTCTTTCCTTCCTTGCTTAATGGATAATAGATAGCTGCCAACTAATGGGTAATAGATGGCATAATAGATCGCTGCATAATAGATAGCATAATAGATAACCATATCCTGTGAAGGGTCTCACTGTTTGAGAACCCTGTTTTAAGTGTTGCAGAAAGTAAAGAGCAAACAGCCCTTTTGCTGACACAGCGTCAGTGAGCCATGCCTCTGTGGGCTTGGGAATGGAAGGTGAGATGTTTCCTTGGATAGAGGGAAGGACAGTAGGAGCAAATGGCTAGGGAATAGAGGAAGCAAGGGATAGACATGAAGCTGAGGTGAAGAGATGGGAGCAAACAGTCTGTGACAGTGAGTTTAGTCATGATATAATGTGGCCCTTTTTTAAGCAAAGCTGGCATTAATGAAGAGCTGTGAAAAGGAGAGAGGAAGAATAGTCTGTGCTTAGTGGTATGGGTCACATGATGAATTAATGCTTTAGTTTTTGTGGCATCAGAAAATAATTCAGGTTGAAAGGAATGGGACCTGCTACCCTCTGCTCGTAAAAGGTCTAAATTTGGCATAGGATCAAATTGCTTGAGGCTTGCCTTTCAAATTTTGAAATCCTAAAGGATGGAGATGTTGTTTATACATGGATTTATTTATTTTTTTTAATATACAGTGAGGGTTTTAGAATGCATTGATCACATGCTGCTGTCATCAAGGCAGTGGATCTTGCTATTGTATGAGAGCTTATACTTCAAGGGCTTAAATTTTGGCAACATAGTGAACTTCTCTAAACTGTAAATATCCTATCACACACACAAACTGTGGAATGCATACTGCCTGGATTACAAGGGAAAATGCACATCTCAACACAAGAGTTTGAAAGTCTAGCATTAGAGATTGACTGCTTGAGGTATTGTTGAAGCAGGATTGAAGTGTGTGTGTGCAAATGTCTAAGCTTTCTTTGGGTTGCTTAACATTGTGTATATACTTTGTTCTGCCGTTGTGGCAGCAGAACTCATAACTTTTAATTATTTCTAAAAGGAAACCTTTCTCTTTAAGTATTAGTATAAGGTTGTTCAAATGCTATTTTAAAAGTAGGCTGGAAGTGGTTAGGCTCTGGTACCAAGATGTTTGCCCAGTGTTTTTGAAACAAAAGTTCATAAGACATTTTATGTACTCATGTCAATGGCAAAAAGATGTGCCTTAAAAAGCTGTAGCTGTTATGTGAGATAATTCCTTTCTTGCCTTGTGTAGCTGTGACCCAAAAGGAGGGAGGCAATCCAAATAGAATGAGAGGAAAAATAACAATCAAGGGATGGGGGGCAGGAAAAAAAGAGAGCATTAGGAAGACCAGCTGTGTATAACTTTTTGTAACAGAATGGCATTTGTAGCCCAGTTTTAGGAGTGTGTTTGCAGGTTCATCTCTGTTTCATGTTTCATAAGGTTCTGGTCTGTGTTTGTCTTTACTGTAGCCAAAACCTAGAGCCACATGGTGCTCCAGGCTCTTTCTCCTTTGGCTCCCCAGGACCTGTGGGCAATCGGGTCTGCCACGTTTTCAAATAGATCTTTGGAAGAATACTAGGGGGAGATTGGCAAAGAAGGTCTTGGGGTTTCTCGTTTGTGAAGGCAAATCAAGGCTGTTGGGGAGGGTGTCGGAGGGAAGGTCCCAAGGGAATCCCACGTAGGTTTTCCTATACTAGAGGATTATACATGGAGATTGTCTGCACACGTAACTATATGAGAACTACACCTTCTAGTTGCAAGTCTCCCAGGTAGATTGTACAGGGATGATTGCTGGTTCTTTACTCCCACCTCACAGTAGTTTCAAATAGATGGCTTTTCAAATTTTAAATTCTCTCTTCTTCTTGAGCACTAACTGGAGGTGACTTTTCTAGTTTGTGTTATCTCTTCTTTACCAGTTAATGGATTTTTTTTTTTTTTTCTTGCCTCATACGGAGTACTCCTGATAAAGCTTCTGAATACTTTTAATGGTCTGTGGAACTCCTATTCTTAGTTTGTTACTGTGAGATAAGGTGTGCTTATGATTCACTCAGTTTTTAATTTGATTTTCTTTTACTTTCTAAAGGTAACATCTGTCAAGTAAGAGAATATTTTAAGTGATTCTTAGAGATTCTGAACAGGAGACATTTTTTTCCTTAGCTTTTATGTAGTTCAGAAATGCTCCTATGAACACTTCAGCTGCTGTTTAATAATACCTAGAGCCTAATGTTTGCAGCATGTGCTGTTAAGCTTTATGGAAGTAAATGTTTGTTATTTGTTTCAAATAAACTTACTGGAAAGCATAACTAAAGACTTCTGCACAATATGTTGCTCATATGGCTCAAGGAGCTGGTTTGGAAAAAATTGACATTCAGTATCTACTTGCCGTGATATTTTTAACAAAATTTAGTATTTTAGGAGCTTTTTTCCCCTTCCATTCACCACCCTTTTCCCCCAGTCCCAGAAAGGGGCTATCATTTGACTTAATCTTCTCTAGGACACTGGCAAGATCACCTCTCCAGGCACAGTCTCATTGTGTAAGGCGTAATTTTGTCCTTCCCTACTCCATATATTCACATCTGCAGATCTTGTAGGCGGTCTGTAAAAGTGCTTCCCCACTTGCCTTGAACCTTTCTCAGGTTAAGATTTGCTGTTGTCTTGGGGAGCTGTATTCCATTTGAGTTGCTCAAGTGCTGCACTTCAGAACCTATGAGGTCTGCAAAGTACAATGGATTTGAAATCCTTAGTGAATAAGGCTCACAGCTTCTGTTTGCTGCAGGGATGGTGGTTTTAGAAGTTAAGGAAATTAATAAGGTAAGAACAGAAGTTCAAGAAGATCTGCAAATGCAGATGTGGTAGTGACCGTGTCTGATTGTAAAGAAAAAATGATTGCTAATTGAAGGAAGGTTCATGTAATAAAAGAGACTGTTATTATGGGACACACAGAATTTCAGCCATGTTGTACAAGGCTGTAGAATTTGCTGCAGGCGTAAAATAGTAGCTTTCCTTTTTTTTTGCTCAGTCATTTCAGGTGACAAACTGAACAACCTGTGTGCTTTTGCAAACACTTAGTGATGAGGCTTTTTTTCTAAGAAATTAAAGAAACATGCACATTTGATTTGCTCATAAGGCTGTATTAGGTCACTTTGGACAGATGTCTTGGTTAGGTGCAGACAGCTCTGACAGCAGATGCCAAAAGCTGAACCTCATTGTAGAAGAATGAGGCCAGTTAAATTTAAGCACAACTAAAATACATGCTTACATGAGGGGAAGGACTTAGGGTAGATTTATATTAAGAGTTATAGATCAGATTGATCTCTGTGTGATGTCACTATCTTGGATTAATTTAGTCTGCTGTTTATTTGCAGCATGATCGTGAGCCCAGTATTTCTACAGAATTTGTAGTGTTGAGTAATCTGATTTCATCGGGTTGTCCAGAAGCACAGATGGAGAGCCAGGCACAGAGCCTTGGATGCATGGTGGTTCTTCTTCTTTATTCACTGATTTCTTGAGCTGTGCTTCATTTGCTTGTATTTACCTTGGCTCTGATTTATGAATCTGAAATTGTTTCAACACAAATATTTGAGTACAATAAAATGCTTTTAAGTGCTAGCATTGAAGGCTTAATCTATGACTTTCCAAAAGCCTGTATGTATGATAAATGCGAACAAGAAATCAGTCTGCTTTATTAAGCATTGGTGCACATTCATAATGGAAGTTAAAGAGTAGATTTAATGGCATTTGTGAAATGTGATGGTTTAGAACTTTTTTTTATTGCTTCTCATCTTTTTTCCCCTGTACCTTTTTTTTTTTTCTGCCATAGGTAAACATGTTGGTTGCAGCATGTTCATACAAACCTGTCTTTATGTTCTAGGAACTCTCTTTAACCTGACTTTGCATTTCCAGGAAACCTAGCTCTCTTAAACTCCTGTGGCAAAGTGTTTGTGCATTTAAAAGGTACCAGGCTGCAATTTTTATCTTCGGAAAAGGAGAAAGAAGTCTCAGTGTTAAACATGCAGGCTCTCAGTCTAGTCCTTATCCCCAGACATTTCTTCCTTACCACAGTAAATCTAATTTTTGACAGTCAAATTAGAAAGTCTTTCATTTTTTCTCTGCTGAGCTGCTGAATAAAGATGTAGATGGCTTGTCTCTAGATAATGGATTTTCTTCCCCACAGATTATTGTACATTGCTTTTTTGACAAGACTTTTCTGTAAGATAAAATTTAAAAATCTGTTTTACCAGACTCTGGGGGTTTGAGTGGTGTTTGTTTATTTTCTTCCCCAAGACTGCTTGTGTCTCAGCTCTGCATTGAGCAGCGGAACTACTTTCATTTATCCTCACCCCTCAATTTTTTTTTGCCCTTTTAGAAGGATTTGGTTGATGAATGGCAGTTTGTCTAAAGAATACTGCAATACATATCCTTGTGTTTTTGTTGGGGAAGAATTACCTAGTGATTCATTTTGAATTAAAATGTTCAGTGAGGATGGGCTTTCTTTTTTTTATTCATGGTGGTGGGTTTTGGGGGTTCTATTTGGGGCAGGTTTGGGGTTTTTTTGTTATGTTTCTTTTAATGTGGCGTTCAAAGTGTGATTAGACACTTAAACATCTCATCCCTGAGGTATGTACAGTGGCTCTTGTGGTCTTAGCAATAGGTTGTCCCTGCTTGACTGTAAACCTACTTTGAAGCTGTATGTTTAATTCAGCAGACAAATTAATGTCCCTGGCAAAACTTTTTAGACCGAGGATCTCAGAATGATGTTTTCCAATTAATACAATGTTGGTGTGAACTGATACGCTAATGCTCATGTTAATAAGTATAAAAAGTAGGTCCATCTGGGGCCTAAAACAAAGCTTGTTACCTCCATTTCTGTACTGAGCATGATGGAGATCCTCAGATTCTTCATTAAACCTCCTGCCCCCAAGAGCACAGTCCATTTCTGGGTTAGAGTAGCATAAGCTAAAGGGGTAAACTTTTATCTGAAAAGGATAGGGAAATGAAGAATCAAGGTTTTCCTGAAACAAACCAATTTCTGTAGTTGCTAGTAAGGTCATCTGCTTATGAGAAAAACCTGTTTGCAATGTAAGTGAAAGTTCAGTAGAGGAAAAAGCAGGTAAAGATGTTAAAGAATGGCATGACTGTGCTCTGAATTCAGTATGCTGCTTCTGTATAAAAACATTATGAAGTCAGCCTTCAAGTAAATTTGTGATTGCATTTTATGTATGTTCCCATGGGTCTGCATAAGAACTATAAAACCCCCCAAATCAGTGTAATTAAATTACAGATGCTCCATTTGGGGTTATGTTTATGAAATGATTAACACTGTTGTAATAAATTAAAAAACAAGCAACAAAAATATGGGGTTTTTTTGTCTGTCTGTTTTTTTTCAGAGTTCTAAAACCTTCCTGAATGGTGCATCTCGATTCAGAGTCCAGACACCAACCTTAAATGCTAAGGAATCCAGCAAGCCTCAGGTAAAATATAACGTATTATTGTAAAATAGTATAAAAGACTTCCTGAAGCTCACATGGAACATTAGCAGTAGATTTACTATTGGTAAAGGTTGTTCTTTCTTTTATAATGTTGAAATCTACTTCCCTTTTCATACACAAATGTAATTTCAGACAAGGGAAATAAGCATTATTTAACATAAATACTGCAAACAGAGATTAATAAGATAGCATACTTACTGAGTTGGTCTTAACTTGTGATCTTCATAAAATTCCAGCAAAAGTAATGTACTGCAAAATATTTAAAAGATACCCCATTTGAAATCTTTAAACTACTTATACTGTATTTGTCCTCTCCTTACAGTCTCACTTCTCATGTAATAAGATGTATATACTTATAATACTATATTATACATTGGGAGTTCTAAATATGAGTAATTATTCACAGGAATCCTGCTTTAAACTTAAAACTCTAAGTGCTGGTAATTCTCACTGGAAACTGAACTCTGGATTTGCCCATTTGTGGGCTTAATTCTTCACTAAAGCTTTATTCAAATGCACAAGAACTGGGAAAAAAAAGGCAGTACATAGAATACATCCATAGCTAGGAAAAGTAAACAGCTAAGTAAGCTTCTCAGTAAGCAGGAGAAAGTGAGGATAGCTACATCCTGTCCTTTTTTTGAGTTGGAATAGAAGTACTGAGGACTATTTATAGCTGAAATTTCTTTTTCTGTCTACAACTAAGATGTAAATTTCTAATTCTATTCTGAGAGTTCACTTCAGTGTGGTGGATGGATAAAAATAACAAGATATCCTCATGGCTAGACTGGGATGGCTTGTTCTTGTTGAAAGATGACTTGCTCCACAAGTATTCTTACCAGCCAGTGGAATTACTAGAGTAAAATCCTTCCTAGTCCTAAAAAAGAACTCAGAATTCACAACTTCAGTAATATTGGTAAACTCCAGGCAGAATTTGAGGATTGCAATGCTCACATGAAACAGACATTAAAAAAATAAGTGATTGCTTAACTTAAAGCATTCAGTATCCATAATTCAATTGGAAAGATGGCCTGTAATTAAATCAGTGAATAAGATAATGCTACAGAGTCTGAAAAATGGGCTTAATATTTGTACAGAAAGGAGATAATACATGCTTTTCTTCAGAAATGTCTTGTAGTACT
>NW_010287723.1:0-33757 GCF_000700745.2 Antrostomus carolinensis
TAACGATCCTGGAGGAGTGAAAAGGAGCCCCAAAATGGCAATCCCATAAAAATTAGTCCTAGTGACTCACAAGAGAATCCCCCCCTTCCTGGTCAGCCCTGGTTAAATACTGAACATAATGTAATATGATATGGAATACATTGGCATATCCAACTGTCAATTCTGGGTTTGGCTAATTCCCACTTTCCTCGCTTCTCAGTCCTTTACACTTGCAAACTACCCAAACACAATGTCCTTTTACCTTATCAACATTCTTCTCATAACAAATCCCACTCTGAAACCAAAACATAGTGCCTTCTAGCTCCTAAGAAGAAAATTAACTCTGTCCTAAGAAAAACCAGGACAAGATGGTGACCAAAAACAGTATAAACTAATATTTTTAAAATTATTATTTAAGATTTTCAGTCTTGAACATGCAGGATTCTGAGATGGACAACTTTTAGTGGCAAATGTTGAATGCAGTAACTCTGAACTCTATTGAATACTATGTTTTGGGCTATTTTGTCTTTGCTGCTGGATAATGCAATTGCCTCACCTGGAGTACTGCATCCAGTTGTGGAGCCCCCATCACAAGAGAGACCTGGAGCAGCTAGAACAAGTCCAGAGAAGGGCCACCCGGATGATCCGAGGGCTGAAGCACCTCTCCTGTGAAGACAGGCTGAAAGAGTTGGGGCTGTTCAGCCTGGAAAAGAGAAGGTTCCAGGGAGACCTTATAGCGGCCTTCCAATACCTGAAGGGGCCTACAAGAAAGCTGGGGAAGGACTTTTCATAAGGGCAATTAATGACAAAACAAGGGGAAATGGATTTAAGCTGAAAGAGGGGAGGTTTAGTTTAGATATTAGGAAGAAGTTCTTCACTGTGAGGGTGGTGAGATATTGGAACAGGTTGCCCAAGGAAGTTGTGGATGCCCCCTCCCTGGAAGTGTTCAAGGCCAGGTTGGATGGGGCTTTGAGCAACCTGGTCTAGTGGAAGGTGTCCCTGCTGATGGCAGGGGGATTGGAACTATATGATCTTTAAGGTCCCTTCCTACCCAAACCATTCTATGATTCTATGATAATTGCCTAGCTGCATGTTGAACTGACATTTTCTGGAACATCTCAGCTTTCCGCTGTGTAACAAGAGTTAGAAAAGCAAAAGCTTTTAAAACAGGCAATTTCTCTGCTGTTATTTAGTTATTTTTAAAGACATGCTAGTTCACTAGCCAAGGCAATCAGTGATTTCTTTCTATCCAGAACCTGTGAGATACAATTGCACTTTCACCTCTACATTTCTACTCTGGTGACTTAAAAAAAAAAAAAAATAAAAAAAATCTCCTCTAGAATAAGACAATCCCAAGATTCAGACCATGTGTCTGAGGGCATTGTCCAAATGCTTCTTGAATATTGTTAGGCTTGGTGCCATGACTACCTCCCTGGGGAGCCTGTTCCAGTGCTCCACCACCCTCTGGGTGAAAGAACCTTTTCCTAATGTCCAACCTAACCCTCCCCTGGCACATCTTCCTGCCATTTCCTCTGGTCTTAGCATTGGTCACCGGAGAGAAGAGATCAGCACCTGCCCCTCCTCTTCCCCTTATGAGGAATTTATAGACCATGATGAAGTCTCCTCTCAGTCTCCTCTTCTCCAGGCTGAACAAACCAAGTTACTTCAGCCTTTCCTCACACCCTTCCCCTCTAAGCCCTTCACCAGTTTTATGTCCCTCCTCTGGACACACTCTAGGAGCTTCAGGTCTTTTTTATCCTAGTAGCCTCCTCTGGACACTTTCCAGTAGCTTTATATCCTTTTTATACTGTGGCCCCCAAAACTGCACCTAGTACTTGAGGTGAGGCCACACCGGTGCAGAGTAGAGAGGGATGATCACCTCCCTTGCCCGGCTCACAATGAAGTGCTTGATGCACCTCAGGACACGGTTGTCCGTCTTGGCAGTCAGGACACACTGTTGGCTCATGTTCAACTTGCCATCAACCAGAACCCCCAGGTCCCTCTCTGCAGGGCTGCTCTCTAGCCTCTCATTCCCCAGTGTGTATGTGTGTCCAGGGTTGTTGTGTCCCAGGTGAAAAATCCAGCACTTGCCTTGATTAACCTTTATACAGTTGGTGATTGCACAGCTGTCTAATTTATCTAGATCTCCCTGCAGGGCCTCTCTACCCTCAAGAGTGTCCTTATACAGAAGCTAGAGCTGGAGCAACTCCTCAAAAAGTTGGTAGCACTGCAAAAACCAAAACTGGGAAGATGAAAGAGTTTAAAGCAAATTGAAATAGGAAGAGGTGATTTCAGCTGCCTCTAGTTATGGGGAAAAAAAAAATAAATCTGAAAGTTCATAGATTACAGAATGCTACTAATGTATAATATTATGGATTCTATAACATTTGAAATGAAAATTGGAAACTTATTTAAAATCTGGAAAAAACCTTCAGACATAACAATAATTTAAACTTGAGATGCATTTCAGGTATATGTCTGAGTTTCATCTGTGGTACATCAGCTGTCATATTATGGAAAAATCACTAGAAGAAAAGCCAAGAATGTAACAATTTACTCAGCTAAGCTAAATGTCAGCTGTTTTCCTAAGTGGGAAAACTGATATAATTATTTCAGTACTGCTAGCAACCAGTGCTGTGAGTGAGCATAGTTGTAGTCTTTAGTGATGTTTTATAACTTGGGTTTAATCCACAATGGGGAAATTAAAACTCATTTAGTTATGACCTTTTTTCACTTAAAACTTACAGATGGCTGAGAAAGTTCCATTCCAAGAAACACTAGACATACATTATTATTTGGAAAGTTTCCAGATTTATGTATTTTTAAATTTTGATTGTTAAAATAATCAAATGAAATATAATTAATTTTTGTTCTTGCTAAATTCATCACTTTAAAATGAGAAAAAAAACCTTTGTTCTGGATCCATTATACATTTTTCAAGACAATGTTTTTTAACTCAGAGGATGACAATCTTTCCTCTCCCATGATAAGTGGTTGTCTAAAACCATAAATATGAAAAAAAAAAATTAAAGTAAAAGCAAAAATAATGAAAAATAAGTGGATTGCCATAAAATATCCAGTAACTCATGGGGATTTCTTACCTAGTCATGAACCAGCAATTTTACTAGTGTTTTACAAACTCTGCTTTAATTTGCATTTATCAATGCAATATGGTAATAGTTATAATTTTAGCCATAATCCCATCATGCCATCATCTATCAAAGACAGTAAAAATACTAAAATTAAGCAGTCAATGGAGAATATGGTTTTAAAATTAAAACTACATCATAATTTCTCATACACATATTGGTGTGATCTACTAACACATGGTTTCGTTCAAAAAGATATCTACTTACAAAGTGTTATTAGATGTTACAAATCTATTACTCTTTGATTTCCATCATAAACTCAGCATTTATAGAATGAAATTATTTTACTGTGGATTAATTGTCCTCTTCTGCCTTTTCCTTTCCATGACACTTTGCTTGAGGAAGCAATTTTTGAGATCAATTATCAGTATATCTCCTGCATGTAAAGAAACACATGAAGTGCATCATGGGTCAAAATTGGAAAAAAAGCAGTTTGTGTGTGACACATTTGTGTGAGTTGAAAATAAGTTTAGTTTCATTACCACTGTGCCGAAGTTGGTGTTTAAGCAATGGTAGAAAATGAAGTATTAACACTGAACATCTAAAATTCAGCACTGAAGAAAAAGCAGAAACAATAGTGACAAGTGAAAGGACCGAAATAAAGTACAGTGATCAAAAGGAAAAAGCTCAGAGGACATATGTTTGCAGAATGTATTTGACATGCAAAAAGACATTAATAAAATGTGAAAGAAGTAGAACTTGTATGGAGAACAGTCCCTTTAAGAGGAATAGGCCGAAATGTTTTACACCATTCTGGTTCGGTTCTGTCTGTTGGAGTCCAGTTGGCATTCAGAATTTGTCACTTACATATCTTCCAGTCTTTGTATATTCTGTATCTTGGTAATATTTTTAATATTAAAAGCTTGATAGTTATAAACTCAAACATTCCAATACTCACCATTTAATCATCATTTAGTTTAATCACCACCTGAGGACACTACAGAAACAGTAACAGCAACAGGATAGACAGAGAAGGAAGAGAACTAATATGAGACTGCAAGAAGAAGATAAGCAAGCAAAAAGCCCCAATATTTAATTTTAAAAGTATAAATGCATAACTTCATTCAGTGTACTTTGTTGTTATTCATTTACAGTGGGTAGTACCGAAAGCATTCCAGACTCTTACCAACATTTCACAATCTCTTCTTTTGTTAGCTTGTATTTTCAATGTCAAGGTGAAGTATCAACTGATTTAAAACAGTGCTAAAATGTTAATGATGATAAGAAAAAATGCCAAACTGCAAATCATTCATACTACTTTGCCATATTTTATGATAGATCCACACAGCAACAGTTGTATTATTGGGGTATTATTTCAAGTTGGCTATGAATGTTTTATCAGGATGACTATTACCATGTAATCATCACTGTAATTACACTAATATCAAACTACAAATGTTCAATTTATATAGATACAAAATGTATGTCTTTGTTTATTTTTCTATTTCAGTAATATTCACACATACATGGACATACAACCCAGAAGAAAAGTAATGATATGACATGCAAAAAGAATCCTATGCAACCTAGGTAGTCAGATGATAAAAAGCTAGTCACCGAAGCACCAAAAAGTGCCTCTCCAGCATATCAATACATGCTATCCCACATGAACACTGCATACCTTACCCACATGGTAAATTTTGCACTGGATCACTGTGGTTACTGTGCTATATACATGCACCACAGGATTATCCAGGAACCTTGCCTTGAGGAAGGACCTTCCAGGAAAGGTGCTGAGGTCTCAGCTGAACTAGGCCTGCTCAGACCAAATTATTGATGCGGACACCTCTAAATCTGTTTTGGATCTCCTAAAACTAAACCTATATTGTCCTTTGGAGTGTAGGCCATGAAATGAAGCAAAGAAACGTTCTCGTACATAGTGTAACATAGATGCTGATTAAACCAAATCATGTGTGAATAGCGGTGGAGAAGATTACACTGAGAGGTAATTATGGCTGGTTTTTTTTATTTATTTAATTTCGATTCAGAAGAGTCACTATCTTCAGAAATTCTCTTACAGGGTCATTGGGATTGCTTCAGCACTGGAGTATAAACTACTGGAAAATAAAATAGTTTCATTAATTCAAACATTTATGATCTTTCTGGAAAGTTGCATGATGGTTCTTTATAGATCTTCCAGAATATTATTTGGAATGAAAGGAAGACTTTTAGTTAGTTGTCTTCTGCATCATGTCAAGGGTTCTCAGTGGTATGAAAACATTTGTTCATTCACATACTCAGTGGATGTGCATATGGTACAAGGCAGGAAACTCTATGTGCCATTTTTTGTTTTAGAAAGAGTTCTAAAAATGTATTAAGTGACAATTATGCTATCTCATTCCTTATTCCGGAGCATGTGTTTTCTCACTTTTCTTCTTTCTGTGTCCAGATCTCTGGTTCCACTTCTCAAGGCTTCTTCAATATATCATGACTATGTATACTTAATATATTAAAACATATTACAGAAGTTTCATCTGTCAAATTAGTTAAACACTAGATTAAGACTAAAACTACTGAAATTTGGAAACTTTCATTTTCTCCTTTACATATAGAAAGTGCAGAGACAACTTTGTGAGTCAGTAACCAGCAGTACTGCCCAATCCTAGACTATTAGAGGTCTATATTTGGCTTAACTTTTCATCTATGTGCTGAATGGCAGCATGATTTCAATATTTGAAACCATTCTTAGCGTGTAACTTGGTTCTACTGCAGTTTTTTGTCAGTGCTCCTCTGAATGTACTGAACTTTTCCTTTCTTCTCCTCTGGGACGTTATTTTTCTCTTGTTCAATTTGCATTTTGTGAAAGTGCCAAAAGGCACAACACTAAGGTTGTTTATTACATGTGCATCACAAAATGTAATGGAGGAATTAGAATAAAATTATCTCACTGGAACCTGGAGAACAAAAATCATAAAAATTTAGAAAGCTAATTTAAATTTAAACTTAAATATAGAATTAAATATTGTGTTGTTGACTATGATGCTGAATGAAAAAAGAATGAGATGGATTACCCTATGAATGAAAAAGTTATTTAGTTCAACAATTAACTTTCATAAAAAACAAGTATTTTGTGATAATCTTTAATTTTTTTACTCAACTTTTAATGATGATTATACCAAAGTTTAAAAATATTTTGGAAATATATTTCCTCTGCTATCACCCTCCTTACTTTTTCTCTCCAAAAATTCAAAAAGGTAAAAGTAATGTTATCTTTATGCCTTAGAGTTTTCTAACTATGATTAAATAAAACAGTGCCAGAGAAGCTGCATAAGATGCATAAAAATAACTTGTTTACATAACATCTCTTAATAGCTATTTCCAGTCATTTTTAAACAATTTTTTGCAAACTTCTTGTTCGTTAACTGCTTACTGAATTTCAGTAAGTAGACAATAATCTGATGAACATAAGATGTCTGTGTTGACAATAATAGTTCAGCAAAAAGGACTTGGGAAGGAAGTACTTTCTCATGTAATTTTATTGTCAGAATGCTCAAAAATAAAGTGCATTCAAAGATAATTTCACAGGAAAGACAAGGCAAGTCACAAATACGATCTGACAGGCTTGTTTTTGGCTTGTTGCCCTCACTTTCTTTAACATCTTAAATCAGCCTCCAGTTTTTCCTTCTGACTAAAAGTTTCAGTTTGTACTTTTTTTTTTTTTTTCCATTTTGGAAACTAGTTATTCGTGAGCTTTTTTTGAGCTTTAATTTGAATATAGGCATAGTCTCAGTCTCTTTCTTCAGGCTAGAACCCTAATTAAGATTAAAAGGTTTACAGTGAATGTAATCTCAGTTCCACCAGAAATTTAAAGCTCAATCCTACAGAGGACTTTGATACCCGAAATAGAATGTAGGTGGAATTGAGTTGCCTATATTTAAACTTGTTATCTTAAAAGCTTGGCAACCTGCACCTTAGCCGACTCAAGGCAAAGGGATGAGGTGTACTTTTGTTTAACTCTACTGTGGGGGCTGAGCTGCTCCTCGGCACATCAGTACCTTGACAGGCTCCAAATGGAATGACAGCCTTTTTTAGCAATATGGTGATGGTGCTACTATCCTTCTTTTAAATAATTACCTTGTGTATAAAGCAAGTTCTTAAATCAGAAATTGAGGATCAGCATCCTTCTCAGTTTAATGGTCTCCATGAAAAGGACTGGAGATTAATTCTATTTTCAGCAAGATTGATCTACTCACCAGGTATTTTTAAGTGTGTGGTGTACCCAACTCCTGATAAAGCTGTGCAGCAAAGAAACCAGATTATGTTAAATGGATCAAGCTTTTTACATTGCCAGAAGTGTAAATCCTGGGCTGTTTAATTTTAGTGATTGTGATTCCTGATGCAGACCCATTTGTGCAATTACTAAGCAAGGAGCCCAGAACCTTTCTTTTCTTTATAAGTGCAGAAGCCACTAAATTTAAGAATCCCATACCTTCTAGCTTAGAGAAGAAAATAAGAATTCTTTAAAAATATTTTGGTTCTCTATTGTACAGTGAAAAATCTAAAACAAGGAATAAAGAGTTGTCCCTGCTTCTGATACACAGTCAATTAGTTTGAACATACTTACAGATATCAGTAGATTTGGGTTTCAATGTTCAGCTTAAACATCTCAGTTATCACCCTGCTTTCAATCCAGCTCCATTCTGAGTCTAATTCTTAACCACGTACCCGACTTAATGCAGAAAAGTGCTGCCATTTAGTCTTAACTATGATGACAGTTTGGGAAGCAAAGTGGAGTGAATCACAAGATTAACTGGCTGCAGGTTGACTGTTCAACACCCCCCTGCCCCACTCCCTTTTTACAAAAAAAAAAAAAAAAAAAAAAAAAAAAAACATAAGAGATGTGTCAAATGAGAAGTACAAATGTGACACAATTTTCACACTCGGGTAAAAGCTATGTCTTTAAAAAAATAAAAGGCACAGTCTACTGACACACCATGCAGTGTTAGAATTGTCCATTCGAAATGAAAATATGTATAGTATTTTCATTGCTATTAACCAGAAAGTTTAGAAAGAAGGCAAGTGTAATGACTGAAGTGTTATTATCATATGTTCATCTCTACAGTGCTTTATCACTACAGACTTTTATGTTTACTGTGAGCACTCTGAGAATTTTCTTTATAGATTCTTACATCTTACAGTTATTGCCTTGGTTTATGCAGATGTGAAATGGGAATAGTCATCCATTTGTGAGAATTGTTTAGTGAATGCCACTTGAAAATGAAATTTTTATTGTAGGTATTATTTGTCATAGAGTGTATGTTTGTTTGTACTTGCCATCACCCATCTTATTTTAAAGAGACATCTAAATGTAGGTCATAGACATAAATTTTCTTTCAAATTAATTTTAAAGGACCTGATATAGGATTTGCCTTGTAACAAATAAATTATTTCTGAATGCATTATTGATTATTTGGAAGCTCATGTGACTTAAAGTACCTTAAAATACATCTATTTGCTTTAAGGAAATAGAGCTGTTCTCTGTAATCAAGTGTTGAGAATAAAGATGTATTTATTAATCAACAGAAAAGCTCCTCCACTGAGCAGTAAATTGCAGTTGAAAACTACATTTATTCTCTTGCCAGAGGAACTGAACTTTTGAACAATACCGCCACAGGTCCTTTAAGGTTCCTTTAGAAGTTGTTTTCTATGTGCATCTGTGCATACTTTACAGCATATATAAGTGGGTAGCTCTCTAAGCTATGTAATGGTTTCTTTTGCATTGCTACAACTGCAAGTGTAGCTTTGCCCAGAGAAAAGCTGTTTGTAAAATCTGTTCTATCTTTCAGTGAGGATTGCATTCCTAGTTTCTCTCTTTGTTGAAAGGGAATCATAGCATCAACAGTAAAAAATGAATAAAAGGCCAAACACTAAAAGCTGAATAAGTATAAGATGATCACTGCCATTATGGGGATGGTGAAATTCAGAGCAGTAATCAAAGGACAATAATTAGGAAAGCAACACATAACCTGATATATATTTTGCTTATATAATATGTATCATGATCATGTTACTTTCAACAAGTAAATATAGCTGTAAAATAAGAATCTTTTCTATGGAAAATTCTATCATTCTATGCATTTACAAAATAGTAAACCACATACATGCACGTGCGCTTGAGAGACAAAACAGGAGGTAGAAAGAGAATGTGTATAGTTCCCAGTTCTATTGTTTATCAAATGTAAAATATGACGTGAGACAGAAAAACGTAGTGACCACAGTTATTGTTGCTATTGTTTTTCAGTTGCTTGGGGGCTTTTTGACACTTGACTTCACTAATTCCACTGAGTTGAAACTCACCTCTGAGCAGTCCGCTGAGTTATGTTCCTCTACCATAGCCCAATTTTAAATTCCATGAGATGAAAGACTAATGTTTCCATAACCAAAACCTGTCCTGACTCTCACCGAAGTGACCACACTAAAGGGATGTTTTGTTCTGAATTAGTCTCTCTTCTCTATAAGTGGAGATAAAACTCCAAACCATGAACATAGACACACAAATACAATAATGATAGATGTTGAAATGTGCTTTAAGTCTGGATTTGTGTTGGTTTTTTTGTTTGGTTGTTTATTTTCTTTTGTGCTAAAGTAGAAGGAAGGTTTTAAACTACAAAATTTAGAGTTCATTTTATAATAAATTTTTAATACCTGTTTTTCTCTCTGTATTAGTTGAGGAGAGAAGTTAATCTTTGACTGTTTTTCCCATCTATTGATGTTCATTCTCCCGAGTCTGAGTTGTTCTGAAGTTCTCATTCAGCAGTATTTAATACTTTACAGGTAAGATTTGTGAATATATTTGATATGAACACGTACTGATACATATGTCTTCAGCTTTACTTGTTCAAATAAGTAAAATATGAATTATAAAACATGAAAAATATGTATTTGTGTACTTTACATACACTAAATTTACTTCTAACATGAAAACCTTGAGGTGTAAGTTAGTATAAACTAATTTACTTCAAAAAAATGCCCTAGCTAGAGAATATTTTCTTATACCAAGTATAGTGCTATTTCATTGTCATTGAAATATAAGTTCACTTTTCATTGCCCAGACAGTTGAAAAATCTATTGCAACCCCAGATACTCAGAGTTATACAAGCTGACATTTACATTTGCCATATCTTGGTTAATACATTTCAGATTCTGACTTTCCTGACATTTTCTCATACAAAGTTACTTTCCTTAGTCTAAGAGTTTAGCAGGTGTGCATTCCAGTCTAAGAAACAGTAAGTGTCGAGCTTGGGGGGGGGGGGGGGGGGGGGGAGCGGGAGGAAGAATACAAAACTAAGAGAGAAATAATTAATCTATGAATGTAAATTAATAAAATGAGTCTTTAATTACCAGAGTTTATATTTGAAGAAATATACTTACCTTTGAGCTTATTTAGAAATATTTTTGTCAATTTTAGTTGTCTTACCAAAGAATTATAAATCTATTGATGGAAAACTCTTGTGATGTTTTCATTGATGTAATCAAACATAGCCTATGTCAAATGATGTGCTATATAGCCTAACAAAGAATGTTCAAAGACACTTCTGAAGTTATTGTTAGTATAGGGTCTAACTTGGGTTGTCATATTGATTATGCCTCTACTATGAAATATACCCACAATCATTGTCAATTTTTAAGTATGTGTTTTGTTGCATAAATATTCACTTTACTGCATTGATCTCACTTGATTAATTTTCCATCTTGTTGAAACAAGTATGCATTTCAAACTCTGAAAAGTATCTTGTTTAAGGATCTTAGAGCAACAAGAATCTTCATGACCACATTTATTTTGCCAACATGTATTGTAAGATGCATAAACTGCAGACGGAGAATTTCCAGGTTTATTTGAATTTCCATATGAAATTAGTGCTTACCAAAATTTTAAGTCCAAAATATTTCTTTGCTTTTATATGCACCAGCTTATTAAATTCTAGTTATGCTTTCAGAATTCCTTTGTACCTGAATATTAAAAAAATAGGATCTGATTCTGATCTGACTTGCATCTGTATGATGCTTTAACTTAAACATACCTAAGCACTGATTTATATTGGTAATTATTAAAATAAAATCAAGTCTGATACACTGGATTATTTTCCTAACCGTTTTAGTTATTGTTAACCAAAGATTTCATTTTTAACACACTCTTTGTTCTCATTGAAAGCATTTTCTCTCTAGGTACAATTCCGTAGGCATAGCAAAGTTAACAGGTACGTATAAATCTCATGAGCTCAAAATGAACTTTCATGGTCATATTACAAAAGTGTATTATTCCCATATTGTGCCCCAAACTTTAATGCTCTTTAAACTCCTGTGAGCTACTTCAGAAATGTAAGTGCAATGTCTGCTTCTTCTGAAGAAACTTTCTGCTGCTCATACTAGATTCCTTGCCACCATCATCACCAGTTGCCTTTGTCCTACCTGAGATTTTGACATTTGTACCCCAGACTGCAATAAATTTTCAAGGTCATATGGCTCTATAATGGAATATTAACAGCCTGCAAGTAGTCTTGCTAGTAGGAGGTGTGTCGGAGCAATTTGACAAACAGTGTTCTGAAGGACTATGACCTTGGAAGCCTCTAGCAGGAAAATCTGAATTTGGAGTAGCTGTCAGATTGAATTGTAAAAGAGTGTATATGAATACACAGGGTTACAAATGAAAATTTATTCATAAATGCTGACATCCTGACAAGTAATGGATTACACAGAAGTTTAACAGAATATCTATTCTCTTGTTACAAACGCATAAAAAGGAAAAAAAATCTATCTGCATCCTTGGAACACCACAAATTGTACCATTGTTTCCAGTCCCTAATTTTTTACAATCAAAATTTTCCTTATAACATGCCAAATCCTACCCCAACTGGGTATTGGCACAGGTCCCATTGATTTTAGTAGAAGTAAACCTTCCTCCAAAAGGTAGTTATAATGGTGCTCATGTTAAAATTGAGAATAACAGCACAATTTCTTAAGCCGCAGCTCAGTATCTGAAATTAGATTTTTAAATCCATATTGATGCTTCTAAATAAATTTGGCCTGCTTGTAAAAGACAGTCAGTGACTATGACTCAGTCAAGAAGAACTGGAGGAATGAAATTAGATCATATTTATCTATGAGCCTTAATATGGATTTAAATACTTAAGCAGTGGCATCCAGGTTTGGAAATGTTGGCCTATTGTTGCAGCCCAAACATCCCCAGTGTTTTCTGGGAATGATCAGACAATTATGCTGTAAAGACCATGTGCAGTACTATTGTCTATGACATAATTAGAGACAATAAAGCACTGAGGGCTGATCTTAAAAAATATTGCAAAATTACTTGTAACGACTGCACAAAATGATGATTGGTTTTTGTTGTTGAAAAAAGCCTTCTCCAAGAACTGAAAATATAGAAATAAAAAAAAAAATATATAATTACACAGCCTAAGTATACATTTGTGAGGAACTGTTGTCAGTAATTTTGCATTTATGATCATCATTTAAAAGGCAGATTCATACAGTAGTGAATTCTCAATTACAAAAAGATGCTTCCCTTTTGCAAATAGAAATGTGCTGCTGTTAGACAGAAGTACATGTTCTTCATGCTTAACATTACGGTTTGTCTCCTCAGTAAGTGTTCTGAATATTTGTGAATGCTAATCCCACCAGCTTGCGTTGTTGCTCGGTGCAGCATAGGAACTTGAGCGAGTATTGTCTGCAAAAAAGTAGAGCCATCTAACTTGTGCAATTGCCATAAATAGATATCTCCTTTTAGCTGGTTTCTCAGTTCAGTACAAAATGGCCTGACAGCACATGCAAGTTATGCAGTTCTGAAGCCCTGCTGATGTCCACAGAATGAAGCAATAACCATCCTAAGCCAGATCCAAGGCCAGCTGAAGTGAAGAGGAACCATCTCATTGCCCTCAGTGGTTTTTGGATGATGCAATCCTTGATAAATTTACCCTCCACTACACCCTAACATAATCCTCATATCACAAAAGGCAGTTGGGCACAAAAACTACTAAGACACCTAGAGGTATAAATTTTATTTCTTCAAGAAAGTCAGTAAATTATATTCTTTGCGTGCAAGGTTGATCCTGAGCCACATGTGTATAACCTTGCTTATTACCTGTCACATGCCCACTTTTAGTACCAAAAAGTAATACCTTTTGAAGTAGAATGTTGACTCCACTGATATTTTAAAATCTTTTTTCCCTTCCAGAGTTCATTTCACGCAGCTCTCTGGTGCACAACCATGTAGGAACATATGTAGGCAGTGCAAGATCATGACCTCCATGGTTCTCCAGTAACAACATAGATTTGTTTTTCTTTACTGTATTTTTTTTTTAACTCAGTCTCTCTATATATGTCTAAATTCATATGATAAAAAGTTATAATTTATTATAAACTTTTCAGTGAAATCATGGTTCTTTTTATTGACATTAAGGCTCTGCTATTACCCTCAGGTTTTCAACACAATAATGATGAAGTATGTAGACAGTTCTGGACTAGTGTTAGAACATAATTGCTCATAACAAAAAAAGTAGAGCCAAGGTACTTTTTCCTGCCACTGTACTGGTTTGTATTCTGATAAACTATACACAGTTTAAGCCATTTTTTATTAGATTGTAATTCAGTAAATGGCACCTTACAGTCAGTGAAGAACAATTTTCTAAAATAAGTATTTTTAAACAGTGAGGTATAAAATAAAGAACATCTGTTTCATTTGCAGGCACGGAGTCCTTAGATAAACCACCCTACCCTGAAAGAGAGAGGAACAAAAGGAAAATAATGTCGTGCCCTTCAGTGGCCTTGAGTCACATGTTCTGCCACAGATTTATCCTTCGCTGCAGCTCTACTCTTTATGCTGGAGGTTTATTTGAAAATAAAGATGATAACCCAAATAAGAATTGGAAGGAGAATTATAGTGAGAGGATCTATTGAAATAGAGGGAACAGAAGGTTGTGGGGGATAAAGGACATTAAGGCGATGGAGAGGAGTGTGGAGGAGGCTGCATATTTTGCTTTACACTAGCTGAATATTCAGGTAGTTGGCACCAATCATTATGAACTCTAAGAACATTTAATCTGAAGATTATAAACATGGAAGTGCAGTACCTGGCGACTATTTTTTGAGATAGAACTGGGAATTCTACTCCCTGCCTGCAATCACAGTTTCAAACTATACTGTCAAAAAAAAAAAAAGTATGAAAGAAAAATAGGATTTTTTTTTTTTTTACAGCCTTGCTGGGACTTATCACCTATAACACTGTAATACTGACTGTTTTAAAGCTGAATACATTGAAATGTTAACATTATTTTTTATCAGTCAGATTTTGAAATAGGATCTCTCCAGGCACATTGTAAGTCTCTTGATACCACTATACGTAATGGGTAGCTTCACTAGAGTTTCTGTTAAGACTAAAGTCTCTTCCAATGTCTAGTTTAAATGTAATCCTTGTAATAGTATTGTGCTTTATATTACATATTTTTTTCCTCTATTACAGTTTATTAGTTCTCAGTTCTTTCACCTTGGTATGAAGAACAACCTGATAAACTTCTATGATTAAATAATTGGCTTACTACATGAAGGACAGCAGTCCATATTGTCTACCTAGGATTTAGTAAGGCTTTCAACACTGTCTTCCATAAGATCCTTATAGAGAAGCCAATGAGGTATGGGCTAGGTGAGCAGATAGTGAGGCAGACAAAAAATTGGATTAATGTCTGGGCCCAGAGCATGGCAATCAGTGGCATCAAATCTAGTTGAAGGCCTGTCATCAGTGTACACCATGAGTCAATACAGGATCTGATCCTCTATGGTCTTCATTACTGATCTGGATAATGGGGCAGAGTGTGTCCTCAGCAAGTTCACTGATGACATAAAACTGATACACCAGAGAGTCATGCTGCAATCCAGAGGGACCTCAACAGGCTGGAGAAATGGGCTGACAGAAATCTCATGAAGTTCAAGCAAGGGAAGTGCGAAGTCCTGCTCCTGGGGCAGAACACCCCCATTCACCAATAGATGCTGGGGGCCACCCAGCTGGAAAACAGCATTGTAGAAAAAGACCTCAGGGTCCTTCTGGACACCAAGTTGAACATGAGCCAGCAATGTGCCCTTGCAGCAAAGAAGGCTAATAGTATCCTGGGTTGCATTAAGAAAAGTGTTGCCAGCAGGTTGAAAGGGGGGATCCTTCCCCTCTACTCAGCACTGACGATGTACCACATGGAGTACAAGAGAGACATGGGCATCCGGAAAAGAGTCCAGCCATGAAAGGCCATGAAGATGATTAAGGAACTGGATCATCTTTCATATGAGGATAGGCTGAGAAATTTGGAAGTGTTTTGTCTGAAGAGAAGGCTCAAGAAGGAAATCTTATCACTATGTATAAGTATCTGAAGTGAGGGAAAGAAGAAGACAGAGCCAGGCTCTTTTCTTTGGAGCCTAGTGACAGGACAAGAAGCAATGGGCACAAATTGAAACACAGGAGTTTCCATCTGAACATCATGAAACATATTTTTCTGTGTTGCCTGGAAAGATTGTGGAGTTTCCATCATTGGAGGTATTCAAAAGCCATCTGGATACAGGTTTGGGCAGCCTGCTCTAGGTGGCCTTGTTTGAGCAGAGTTCTTGGACCAGATGACCTCCAGAAGTCCCTTCCAGCCTCAGCCATTATGTGACTCTGAGTAACTTTCATCTAATTTTCACTTTAAAAAGCCAAGACTGAATCTATACAAGCATTTGCATTCAGATATACGTTTCAGATTAATCTCCTCATTGTTTACAGCTGTTTGGTTCCTTTTGCAGAATGGTTTCAGAGGGCATGAAATGGACATCTCTTAAACTAGAATAAAAACCCACCTGACACACTCTCAACAGCTATTTTTTTTTTTTTCAGGCCAAACTATACCAACCTTGAAGTAAAATTCCACAGAGATCTGTAGTGTGGACTTTGGGTCCTCAGCACCATCTTATTCTACAAATCCACTTCTGTTGGATTCTTCCATTTAATAACATATAGTTTTCTATCATCAGATGATAATTCTTTATCATCTTCTCCCTCATGCCCCAGGAATATTGTATTTTTCAATTGTAATATGGATTTCATCATAAAAGGATTTTTTCATTATTTTTTTTTCTTTGAAGTAGCTTTTAGCTGAATTTTTCTGAGTGGGATGGTGAAGACAGTCTCCTGCTAACTAGCAGATGGTGGGTCTGGACCAGCCTGGGCTCTGTAGTAATTTTCAATTTATGTTTAGAATACTTTCTCAGCAGAGTATCATACAACATCAGATACAACTCCCTCTACTTCTGAACTAAAATGATCCTTTCAGTTGTATATAGGACTAATTTCAATGCCACTGAGGCTTTGCTATAAGGCACCAAAGACTTACAATTCTTCAGGAATGTAGGTGTCTTCCTCTCCCACTGAGGAAACATGTGTGACTGATAAGTCCAAAAATCAAGATACCTAGCTGTTCAGACTGGCAGACTGCATATGAACAGACTTATTTTTCTGCACAAGGGAGTTTTGTAATAAGACAGAGCCAATGGAATAATTCTCCGAAATGTAGCGTAAGGTCTAGCATCCCTAACACTGTCGCTTGCCTTAGTTCATCAGTCCTGAGGATATGCACCATTCAGAGGACTATGGAAATCTCTTCAATGTGTGCAGATGCCTGCTTAATAGTTCAAGATACCCGAGTTACTCTTTTTTTCTAGGATTATCACATACATTTCTTGACATAAAAATGCATCAGTTACTCTAAAACTGCTGTTCAAAAGGTTATTGAAATCCCACTCTGCTCTTAGTGGTGTAAAGTAGGCACATATTCCTCTTTGATCATGAGTCTATTCGTACGTTCGCAGGAGACAGACTAATCTTACGACATAACAACAGCTTTTGGGTAAAAACACGTGCTGTGACATTGTCTCAGTCTGCAGCCAAAAATATCTACCAAATGCAATCAGAGATCTATTATTTTTGCCCTCTCTTCTGTCATCTCTTCAATACATTTTTGTTACCAGTCACATGTTCCTTAAATACATCAGGATGTAGACTTTCTATTGCAACACTTATCTCCTGTGATCCTGTCAAGGTTAGCATCAGTTTGCTTGATAAGGCCCACCAGGGGCTACTGGAGAAATTCTAGTCCTAAAAATGCAAAAGGAAGAAAGCAAATTACCTTCCAACTAGCTGCAATTTAATGATTAATATTTTTAAAATCCAAATGCCAAATGTTTCCATGAAGAAATATTCATGTCTGTTATTTAGTACCATACTGCATGTACAGTCTAATGCTGTAAGTAATTCACTACAACAATTTCCAAGTCATATCCAAGGCTGTCTCATTATAGCTCTCACTGATAGCTTGTATAAAACAGCAAGGTCACACTGACATCCTGCTTTGTCACTGTAGCATAACTTGACTGCCACGGGAAATATGCATGAAGCATCAGGATCATAAAAATCTCAGACAGAACCTGCTGTATGTCCCATGGGGACAAGAAAAGCTTACTTTCTGAACAGCGGAAGTGTCTAATGAGAATAAGACACATACGAAGAGAGATAAAGCAATTATTTATTTTTAAATAATAACATTAGGTTCTTAAATGAAGCTTATACCGGAAAATCCATTAAGGAAATAAGAGAATTCCTTTGTGTATAATCAGATAGTATTACCTGTCTATTTTTTAGAATTGCTGAAGCGCATCCTATTTCTACCAAATGCAATTGCAACAAACCAGTTGTTATAGCAGATATTATAAATTTCCTATGGCAAATATATTAAATTTCTTTCAACATTTATAAAGACACACATTACAACAAAAGTATTTATGAGAATAGCAGCACTTTGAATTTCAAATATATTATATTTTACAAATATGAAGCCTTAATGTACTTTCATGATAGATAAACACAACTAAAGGCATATTTTCTCTCTTATACCTGGTGTATATCCAGGAACTTTGTGGCAAGTGAGATGAATCGTCATGGACCCTTAGGAAAACATGTCAAAGTTTGTATTATAAATGAGAGTCTTCTTTCTGGTCTTGAATTTGGGCTTCTTTCTTTTTCTTCTTAAGTATATTTGTAAACTTAAAATATTTTGGCTGTAGCAGTTTCTCAGGTTTGGTTTTGTTTTTTTTTTTTTTTTTCATTTCTTTTGCCACTTGGGATGACATTGTTCCATAATATTTATATTGCTTAAATGGAATAGATTATGTTTAAGCAGCCTTTCCCTCACCTTCCAGTACATACACACTTACATCTCTAAAGCACGTACCAGACTTTATGACTAGACTGAATACTCAGTCTGTTGACTTTTTCCCTTTCTCTTCAACTCTCATGTATCCCTTCTCATGACTCCCAGATAATACGTCTTTGACTTTTTCCTGTCTTTTGGTTCAGCATGTGCATATCTTGAGTGTCACTTCACACAATAAATTAGGTCTGATACTAATGAAACCAGTAAGAGTTGTGCAATGGATTAACTGGAGTCAGTATGTCAAATAATGTCTTGAAGCTGTTAAAAAAAAACCCAACAAAATCTTGGTTTTCTTTTTTCAGTTTCAGTGAGATAATCTAGTACAAAAGGGTAGAAAAGAAAGACTCGGAGTACTCTGTGATATTTAGCTGGCAGCCAAACAAGACACAACCACTTGCAGCCCACTCCCCACTCCAGTTCCAGCAGCAGCTAACAACATCAGTACTTTTATCAACTTTCCTCTTATAACAACTCTTACACTGAGACTAAAACACAGCTATTCTAATTACTAAGAAGAAAATTAACTCTATCCTAGCAAAACCAGGACATACTCTTTTCCTTGGCAGCCTTTGTGGTTGGATGGAAGTACTCCATGTTATTTGCATTTAAAGAAATGTGCTCTCATGAATTTGCACAAGTAATTGATCTTTTAAGGGGAAGACTTTGTGACTGAACCAAAGATTGGTACGCTTCCTGAAAGCCTATAAGATAGCGGTTTCCCCTCAGTTTCAGTGCTAACACTTCATGTTCTATCTTTGGGTTCATCATATAAATAGTCATTAAAATTGCCATCAGTCATGTGTCTTTCAAGTAACAGAATAGTAAAATCTTTTAGGTTGGAAAAAACCTTTAAGACCAAGTTTGTCTCTAAACCGTGTCCCTAAAGTGCCACGTCTACATGTCTTTTAAATTTCTCCAGGGATGGTGGAGCCTGTTCCAATGCTTGACAGCTCTTTTGGTGAAGAAATGACCAAGGTTTATTTGTGTGTGACCACAAGCATGCTATGGATGTTACCACTGTAATGTTGTTATTTGAAATGCTATTCCAAAAGAAATAAATACATTGTGTTCTTTATGAATAAATAGAAGAGGCAGTTTTAATACACTACTAATCACTGTAAAATATGTGCATGTATATATGAAGAAATAGTTTCAAAAGGTAACCTTTGCTTTTCAGAAATAAAAGGTTATCTAAATATTTCTGAAATAATTTTTTTTTAGATTAACAGAAACCGATATAGAATAACAACATGTTAATTAAAGAAAGATACAAGGAGAAAAATTCACCACCAATAGTTTCAGTGACTTAAAAGCAATTTCTTTTCATTCAGCCTAAACACTATGACTAAGTGTAATTGGAAAAGCTACATTTTTTTTTTGTTTTTACAATTCTGAAACAAAAAGATTAATTTCCTTATGTTCTTTTCTGAGATTGGTAAAATTCTGGTGACTCCTGCCCTATTACTCTTGGCCTCTGACAATGTGCAAATAGACACAAGGACATTTTATTCCTGGAAGTTTTATATAATAAAGTCAATAGTCATCCAAGGTTTTAATGAAGATTAAATTCCTAAGCCTTTTCATTGAGGAAAACAACAATAGCAACAAGCAACAACAAGGAATCAGAATTTGAAATTCATTCTATATCGACAAGGTACAAGGTTTGCTTTGGTTTGTTTTTTTTTAATTACTTCAGAAAACCACTAATTTTGTGTTATATATCTGATGTTTAAACCATGATTTCAGAACATTTCAGAAAAGCTGTGAAATTATTAGACATTCCAAATTTCTGAACAAATATATGATAGGGATATAAAGATAAAGAAGTCTTTTGAGAGGCCATAAAGAAATAAGACAGCAAGTAGAAAGTACTTTAATTGTGAATTGCATAGAGGAAATACAGTTTAAAATATCAAGTCTGTGTTTTGTGACAGACTCTCAAGTATAAAAGAAAAATACAGCAGAATAAATAATATCAATTATCATATTGGAATGATGATTTTTCATTCCTTGTTAACCACTATCAATTATCATATTGGAATGACGATTTTTCATTCCTTGTTAACCACTATCAATTATCATATTGGAATGATGATTTTTCATTCCTTGTTAACCACTAAAGCAAGCTACATTACCAGGACCATTTAATTTGGAATGTGTGTGTCTTTCCAAATATTATCAATTTTTTTATACACAGTGAACGTAAAAATTCTACAAAAAAAATTTTTCACTCTGATCTGTGAATTTATGTCAATAAGATCTTGAAATGATTCTTCTTTTTATCATTTATTTTTGAGTTTGGAATTTTTGGTTTTGGTTCTCTTTTTTAATATGTTAATATTATATTTTAGCATTTTTCTAACCTTGGTCACTGTAGATTTGATAAAAGCTATAAGTGAAATTTCAAACAATATTAATCGCTTGCCCAATTCTGTTCCTATAAAATATGTATTAATTGTTTTTTTGCTTCAGGAAGAGCACCAGGGTAAGGTTTTGCCTGTTCTTTTAAAAGTCTGCCTTTTGGCTTCTGTGTTTTCTCTGCCAGTAGGAGAAGAAAAAGCAGTAGAAGCAGAAAAAGCAGAATTAGAATCGTAAGTAAGACTCAGAATTTTTTTTAAAGAATCTTACTCTTAATCTTTAGTAAATCTACATGAACTGCAAAGATGAATAGATTTTTTATTAGATGATTAATTACATAATCTCAAGAGATCTGTCTCTCCAAGCCTAGCTCAGTTTCCTGTGAATTTTGGATAGCTTGTTAAACCTGCTGTGTCCATCTTCTATCAGAAAATAAAAAAAAAAAAATAAAAAAAAAGCAAAACATAAAAATCTCTCAAGAATTATTATAATATCTATTAAAAAGGAGTAATGTTAATAAAATTCATTTGTGTCATTGATATGTTCAGATACCATTGCCATCAAGAATATAGAAGCACAATACATAAGATGTAGTTTCCAAACCAATTACAGCAAATACTGAGCATGCCTTGAAGTTCCAGAATTCTCTTCAGCAACTGATTACTCATAAGGTTAATGTTTAGATGGCTAACTGCTCTTAGATGTAACCACAGTTTATTGCATCAGCTAATGGTTGACAATGGAGATAGATCCAATGATCTCCTAACATTTAGCTCAACAAGGTTATAAGATCCAAGAATGCAATTGCTTACATCATCAGTTTTAATTTACCTTTAAAGACTCATCCAATGCAGGTCTATAACTTCAGATGCTCTATGTTTAATAATTGATGAGATCTGTATGCAACATTTAATCAGTGGGAGAAAAAGAGAATGAAATACTACATATAATATGGGGGTGGTATGCTTTTTTGGTTTTTGTTTTTGGTTTTTTTTGGAGGCTGATTTACAATCTGATTTCTTTGCATTAATCTTTGTCACCATTTGAATGTCTCTTCAGTGTCTCTTTTATAGGCTGTTCTTACTTTCTAAAGGTATGGCTGTATAAATCTGAATTAAGGCAAAAAATTTCCACTCTTCTTGTTCAGTTTCTTTTCATAAATTATTTCCTTACTTTTTTTTTTTTTTTAAGTTAGAATATTTTCCTTGCAGACAAGACTGTATCCTGTATTATTAGACTTCTGCTCAGAACAAGGCAGAATAAGCGTACAGGTTTGGAGGACGAGGAATCAGTAGGAAAGCCAGAAGATGGTAAAAAACTCCAAAATAAGATGAAAATTTATAGAATAATAATAGCTATATATATGGTTCTCTTTTAAGCAATATTTAATAAAAATGTTGTCTTAGTCACGATAGCAGCTAAGGAAAGAATGTAAGCTCTTTAATGTTTATCCCATTGAGTAAAAATTAAAAATAATAAAAATAACCCTTAAAGGAATTAATATACTGGAACAAAAAGCAAAACCTTGGACTACATTTTCCTTTACATTAATATTTCTTAGCTTTGGCTGATAAGGAAGCTGGAAGACACCTCCACCTGATATATTTCTTTGCAACAGATTACCCTTCCTTTTGTGACATTTTTATTGCAACTCATTATATCTTGGAGCCAGTAAAATTATAATACTTACAATAGCATCTATTCTATGGCCTTGTACTGCCTGCATTGTGACAGTTTACGTACCTACATAGAAGGCTGGAAGTTTGAATAAGATAATAGATTTGCATTTAATCATAGAAATCTTCAACAACCTAACAATTTCCTCCTTTTGATCTCTTTTCCAGGTGCATCAGAAACATCAGCAGATATTTGTCACCTATGTAGCAACAATGGTTTTATGTCTGTCAGTGGTAGAAAGTATGGATAAGTGGAATTTTAGTAAGAGGAAACTCAGTAATTAAACTTTTATTAGTTACTTTAGTAATTAAACTCCGTAATTTCACTTTTTTTTTTTTTAATAAAAATGGACATATTTATTAAGAGACAAAAAGGAATTAATTTAATGTAAACATTATTTTAAAAATTGAGCTATTTTAGCTCAAAAAGATACTACTGTAAAGCACTGTCATCTATATGACAAACCCATTTTTTACCAGTGAATGCTATTGCTGTGAATGAGAAGTAAAACTGAAACCTGAGCTGTAATTCCATTACATCGTAATAGCAAAACATAGTTAACCGAACCATCGCTTTTTTGCCCGCTTGTTTTTCTTTTCAGAAAGTATCAGAAACATTACTAGTAAATTTTTTTTACTTAAAAATATTATTTTTATACCAAAATATCTTCAAATATTGAAAATAGAAAAAAAAATCTGGAAAAAACTCAGTGAATGTCTCTGAAATGGTTTAGATATACATGCAATTTGCAGTATTAGGCTTTCACAAAAGCAAGAATTTTGTTTTGCTGCCTACATTTGGCTACTAATCTTATCCACCTGCAGTCATTTTTTGAAAACAATAACACAAAAGATGTAAATGCTGAAATAGGAAAATAATATGTAGCTGATATAAAGCAATTATTTCAATTATTTTCTCATGACATGGAAAAGATAAATGAATTCAGATTCACCTGTGGGTAAGACTCATTTCACTCAAATCTAAGTATCAATATTGTAGGTGCCTTCGTTTAGAATTAGTTGTCCAGTTTCCAATTACAGATAACAGAGATCTTGTCAATATATTCACTGGAGTTTAGGTTTAAGTCCATTGATCAGATATAGAGGTTTAATTTAGAATGAAGTGAATTATACCTTAGCTTCCACACTGATCAGCTTTTTGCCAGCAACAAGGGATCTCAGGTGATTTTAACATTGCAGTCACCAACATTTAGTCAGATTAACCCAGTCAAATCATAATATTTAAAACTTAATGAAGTTATTCCTCAGTGACAACAGTATGAGAAAAGAAATTATAGTTCCTTATCAATGTATAATGTAATACTGGATCTTTTTCCCTGTATTTTAGAGCAACTTTTTCAAAATCAGTTGAAATTATTATTATTTTTTTTTTTTTAATCCAAGTGTACTCTCAACAAGTACTGAAGACATTTCATTTTAAGAGGAATATGAAAAAAAAAATCAATATTGATTTGTTCAGATGTTTATCTGTTCTTTAACAGCTTTGTGATGTGGTCAGCATACTAGACAGATATAATTTTTTATTCATTTCTGCCCAATTGTTTGATTGTTAGATCTTACCATGGCAGGAATTTGCTATTAGATTCAGGCATGAAGTTGCATTTATTTGTCCTGTTTCAAATACTATAACAGCAAAACGGTGTGTTGTAGGGCCATGATGAGTGATATCTATGAGGATAGAAAAGCTAACAGTTATTTTTGCCTTGATATTTGATTTATCAAGAAAAGAACAGCTGATCTCTGGAGAGCATTTATGCCATCTGGCATTAGTTTACAGATTAGATAACTTCATTTTGTGTAAATGAATGTTTTACTATGGTTCAGTCTTCCTTCTAGGATTTTCAGCTTTGTCTTCTGCTTGGGCTGTATATGTTGTCGTGTTGATGTACTGCGAACTTTTTTTTTTTTTTTTTTTAAATAAAATATCATCATTTCTTTCTGCATCACTAGACATGGGGAAGAGGCATGCTTCCAGTCCCTACCCTCCATAATAAACTTACAACTTCATTTTCTGTTGGCTGCCATGGCAATATTCCAACAGGACAATTGCTGGTGATTAAGATTTTGTACATTTCTACATTTTATTCACTAGTTGTCAAAGTGTTTTCTGAAGGCTTGTACAGAAGGAAGGCACTGTGAGGAAGCTTGTTAACAAACCCAGATTTTATATTCTTAACTGAAAAAATGTTTATGATATTCTTCGTCAACAACAGTTGCTGGAAGGAATTATTTTTTCACAATGAAGTTGGCAGCCTGCTTATGGTAATACATTGAATATTTAATTGTCAGACCAGGTCACCAGCCCATGTCATAACATTGCTAAACACTGAGAAAGAAAACATACTGAACAATATTATCTGCTAGCAACAGAGGGTAGTTTGTAAGACCTTTAAATGTCAGTACAAGAGTAAACAGAGTTCTCATATAGTATTTTAATTTTAGGTAAGAGTAAATACAAGATGATATATGAAAAAACCCTCCTTAAACATGTAGGTGTAAGTATTGTATAAATTCCACCTCACTGTTTTGCTACAAGCTGCCTGAAGAAGATATCTTATTCTTTCCAGTCAAAGGATTAAATTGCATCAGAGCTATAGGACACTAAAAAAATTTTAACATGGAAGATACCAGTACACTTTTGTCTAAACTCATGAGACAAACTAGGTGACTGGGCTCAAATTCATTTGCAATGAACTTATCATTCCAGGACAATTCAAATCACAGTTGCTCATGAGAAACAGTTATTTTTTGCAGTGTAGTACTTCTGTTTCAGTTTAGACATCAGCAGCAAGATGAGATAAATCTGACTGTAAATGGACCTGTTTCTCTTCATGGACTAAGGAAGGAGTCTTGAAGACTGACTCATCTATATGCCTACAACGTAAAAGTGGATCATAAAAAATTTCCTAGCAGAGGGAACATGAAGCCACAGATTATCTGACACGATATACCACAATTATATTTCCCAAAGATATCTGTAATTAGAATTTTACTAGATCATTGCATGATCACTTTGTTTGCTAGTGGATATTTTGAAAGCAATAAAAAAATAGTAAAAATATAAGCAAAAAGACACTTGAACCAGAGATCTAGATTTAATTGCCACAATATCTATGTAACCTGTGTAAATGGTACTCCATTTATATTTACATTATGTGAACCAGATTTTCATGGTTTAACCCCAGTCAGAAACAGCACCACACATCTACTGTCTCACTTCCTTCCTCAGTGGGACTAGGGAGAGAATCAGAAGATTGAGAAAATGAGAAAATGAGAAAACACGTGGCATGATGTAAACACAGTTTAATAGATAAAGCAAAAGCTGAACACAGAAGCAAAGCAAACCAAGGAATTCATTCTCTACTTCCCATTGGTAGGTGGGTGCTCAGCCATCTCCAGGAAAGCAGGACTCCATCATGACTAATGGTTACTTGGAAAGACAAATGGCATCACACTGAATGTCCATCCTTCCTTCTTCCCACAGCTTATATGCTGAGCATGACATCATATGATCTGGAGTATCTCTTTTGTCAGTTGGAGTCAGCTGTCCCAGTGATGTGCCCTCCCATCTTTTTGTGCACCCCTAGCCCACTCGCTGGTGAGGTGGTGTGAGGAGTAGAAAAGGCCTTGACTCTGTGTAAGTACTGCTCAGCAGTAACTAAAACTTTTTTACATTATCAATACTGTTTTCAGCAAAAATCCAAAACATAGCCCCATACTACTATGAAAAAAATTACATCTGTCCCACCCAAAACCAGCACACAAATTTTCCCAATTAAGAAATATATAAAGAAATAGTACATCAGAGTTTTTATCTCCGCCATTATTATACAGCAGTTTCTTGGTGATTTTTGAACAAGAACTTCCATGTTAAAGGTATGATTTTTTTCAAAAGCACATTCTGACTTGTAATTAGCTACATAAGTTACTCTCTTTAATCCATTATTTTCTAGTTTAATGTCTAAAATCTGAGAGTTACTCAGCAGTAATAACCTAGTTGAATCTGTATGTGTGGAACTGAAGGCCAGAGCCCACAAGAGATGGACCCAGTGGCTGTTCTTTGTTTTGATAGAAGCTTACAAAGGCTGTGTTTCTAATGGAAATAATTGTGACTGTGTTCTATGTTGTTGGAGAGTATTAAATGTGCAAAGAATGTGTATATCAATTTACCTCCCTTGGGGCCTGAAGCCCAGTGACACCAGTTTTGTGAATCATAAACAACTTAAGGCTGGATGGAGTCCTGAGTTGCTTAGTTCAGCCAAGATGGCAGAACCTCTAAGTAAGTACATTACCAACCTTTGGGCATTAACATTTTTTCTGGCACAACTTGGGTTGCCTGTAGATGGTTAGGCACCTAAGTAGTTAGCTGGGAATTGCCGATCAGCTTTTTGGACTTTAATAATTAGATCCCAGTTACTTTCTATTTTATAATATAAATGGTTTTTTGGATCTCTTGTTGAGCTCTTCAGAAGACATCAAAGAATGGTTTGGTATAAGCCATTCAGTAAAGTGATCTACTGGGAAGGAAAAAAACAACAAACCAACAAATGATAGAGAACAGGAAATATTATATGTAGTGGTTCCATGTTTTTTGTTTGGTTGGTTGGTTTTTTTTGTCTATCAGTGGTTTAGAAATGAAAAAAAAGCCCATCTATGGAGGATTGAGTTGAGTTCTCTGCCTGTTGGAGACAACTGTTTCATATAATCTTATTTGGAAATATATTAAATATTATTATCAAATTAAAATATTTTATCCTTTTTTTTGAATGTATAAAATGATGTATGGAAGCATTACTTCTGTGATTTTTAATTTGTAAAGCTGTTTTGAAATGAAATTACAAGCTTTGCGCTGGAAAGTGTTCACAAACACAAATGCATTTAAAAAATCAGGAGGCAAAGTTATTTTTAAAGTTTTTATCCCAAGGGAAACTAAACACCTTCTTGAATTTCAAAATCCTGACAGTGTTAGAAATGTTTAGATAGTTTCAAAATATCTGACACTCTAAACCAATTCAATTATTGTACTTCTTTTGGATTATGCATTAAGAATTGCAGTGTAAGTGTTATTGGAAGTAAAGCTCTTAGAATTTAATAAGATTTAATTCAGTGATTCATATCCACTGCTGTTTTGTGCTGATGAACAGGAGAACTTATCTTGCCTGAACTGAATGTCATGAAAGGAAATTATCTGATCCTACAGTGTTTTTCATGGTAAAGAAAAAAAGGTTTAATAACACTAGTTAGATTTTTCAAGAACCAGCACTGTTGTTTTTAATTTATACACTCAAAGGAATATTTGATTGCTATTTTTGTCCCGTAGCACAAGGTTTCCCAAATTAGGCACATAATTTCAAGACAAAAAAAGTAACTAAACCAAGAAGTTGCAAGAGGATTTTCTCTTTGAAAATGTCATACAAAGAATACACTGAATTGTAGCATGGGCACAAAATCTGTGTAAACTTACAAACCTCAATTTTTCCCACAGTAGTCAAGCTTGTATTTTATAATAAATTAATGGATAGATAAAATCCCATAAAAGTTTTGAGCTGAATGTCTCTTCATACAATATCTGAACAGCTTGCAAATGAACAGTGATTAATCAAGACATAAGAAAAAAGTAAGATGGCAACTTACAGAAATATCATAGAATCATAGAATGGTATAAGTTGGAAGGGTCTTTAAAGGTCATCTACTTCCACCCCCCCTGCTACGAGCAGGGAAACCTTGCACTAGACTACGTTGCTTAAAGCCTCTTTTAGCCTGGCCTTGAACACTTCCATGGAGGGGGCATCCACAACTTGTCTGGGCAACCTGTGCCAGTGTCTCACCACCCTCACGGTGAAGAATTTCTAATATCTAATCTAAAGCTACTCTTGTCCAGTTTATAACCATTGCCCCTTATTCTATCACTACCTGCCCATGTATAAAGTTCCTCCCCAGCCTTCCTGTAGGCACCCTTCAGGTACTGGAAGGTTACTATAACCTCTCCCTGGAGCCTTCTCTTCTCCAGGCTGAACAGCCCCAATTCTCTCAGTCTGTCTTCATAGAAGAGTTGCTCCAGCCCTCTGATCATCAAAATGATAAAAGTACATTGTGCTTGTACATTAAATGGTTTTCACCATTCACTGGACTTGCTCTACTAGGTCTATATGTTTCTTGTGTTGAGGGCCCCAGTACTAGATGCAGTACTGCAGCTGGGGTCTCACGAGAGCAGAGTAGAAGGGCAGAATCACGCCCCTTAACCTGCTGGCCACCCTTCTCCTGATGCAGCCCAAGATACAGCTGGCCTTCTGGGCTGCAAGAACAAATTGCCTGCTCACGTTGAGCTTCTCATGCACCAGTACCCCCAAGTCTTTCTCCTCAGGGCAGCTCTCAGTCCACTCTTTGCCCAGCCTGTATTTGTGCTTGGAGTTACCCTGACTCAGGTGCAGGACCTTGCACTTGATCTTGTTGAAATTCATAAGGTTAGCACAGGCTCACCTCTCAAGCCTGATAGGTCCCTCTGAATGGCATCACTTCACTTCAGTGTGTTGACTGTTCCACATTCCTTGGTGTTGTCATCAAACTTGCTGAGGGTATGCTCAATCCCACTGTCCATGTCTACGGCAAATATGTTAAACAGCATCCGTCCCATTATGGACCCCTGTGTGACACCATTTGTCACCAGTCTCCACTTGGACAGCAAACCGTTGAACACAACTCTTTGAGTGAGACCATCCAGCCAATTCCTTATCCACCAAGTGGTTCATCTACCTAGTCCATGCCTTTCCAACTTAGGGACAACGATGTCATGCAAGACACTGTCAAATGCCTTGCACAAGATTTATCTGTCTATCTGTTTATAGTCTTTATCAGTTTGTCAGAAAAGGTAAAGTCTTAAAAATCATACTGTCTCAGATTCAAGACTCTGATTATAAGAGTATGAGAAAAATGAAGTAAAGAGTGAGTGCTTTAAAACAGCAGTGTAATGCTCTCTGGAGGTTTTAACATTGAAAGTCTCTTAGTGAGTTACTCTCTTTTCTGCTACCAGTGCTAGAATGTCGACCAACATGATAGATATTGGTGTAAATTAACCAAGGTTGTTAGATCTTATAGATTGACTAACACTATTTACTACAACAATGATATTATTAATAGGATAACTCATTTAATTAAAAAAAATAGTTTGGGCTCAAATTTTTACTTAGCTGAACTTTTATCCAGAGGAACAGCATTTAGATGTGGTGTTTTTTAAGAATTGTATATCAGACAAATGTAGAATAAAATCAGATCAAAGGCTTGGACTGGATACTGAGGTGGAAAAAAATATTATAGGATCTTTGCCTAGAGTGGAGATAAAATAAACTGTGGTGTCATAGTGCATAAAGAATGAAAAAGGTCTGTATCATTATATCCAGTTTTCTATTGTTTTTGACAACCACAAGACAGAATGTTACACATATTTATTATACTATAGGTGAAAATTCAGTCATTTCCCAGTAGTCTATGAGAAGATTTTTCTGGAATAGATTTATTATTTCCTAAATTTATTGACAGATTGTCTATATACATGAATTCTTACACCAACATTATCTTTAGTCTTAATTAAATAGTCTTCACATGTGTTATTTTATACTTTTAAAGATCATCTGTATTCAGATTCTCTCATGTTGCTCAGCCTTCAATGGACAAATGAGCCAATAGGAATCTCATGAAGTTCAGGGGAAGGAAAACATTAAGTCCTGCACCTGGTGACATCAGTTCATGCTGGGAGCAACTGACTGGAAAGAATATGTACAGAAAAGAAAGTGGAGGCCCTGATGGACAAGTGGACCAGGAGACAGCAATATGCTTTGGCGGCAAATAAGGCCAACAGCTTCCTGGTATGCATTAGGTAGGTTAAAGGAGGTGATCCTTCCCTTCACCTCAACACCAGAAATACTGTGTCCAGTGGGACTTGTGCTAGACTCACTAGTACAAGAGATGCAGGACATACTGGAGTGAGTTCAGGAAAGGGGCATAGAAATTATTAAGGGACTGAATCATCTTTTATGTGAGGAGACGCTGAGAGAGCTTGGACTGTTCAACCTAGATAAGAGAACATTCAGGGGACTCTTATCCATGTGTATATATACCTGATGAATGGCACAATGAAAATGGAGCCAGACTCTTCTGAGTAGTGTCCAGTGACAGAGTGAGAGACTATGAGCAGAAACTGAAATATAGGTGTTTGCATCTAAGCATAAGAAAAAACTTTTTACTGTGAGAGTGATCAAGCAGAGAAACAGGTTTTCCCAGAGACACCATCGAGTTTCCATCCTTGGAGATATTCCAAACCTAATCAGACATGACCCTGAGCAACCTGCTCTCACTGAAACCATGTTTAGCAGAAGTGTTGGACCAGGTGCTCTCCAGAGTTGCATGACAACCTCAAGCACTCTATGACTCCATGCAGCCTTGTGACTTCAGCAAGATTAACTTTTATGCGCTATGTCTAGTTTTGTCTAACCTGACCGGGAGGTACATGCTGGGGCTCTGTTTCCCTACTCAGGCTGCAAGAATTGACTGGCTCTAACGGGTGATGCTTCTGCCTCTCTCCTCTGTGAAAATTAGGGACTGACGAGCAGAAGTGCACCATGTGCCAGGGTTGTACTTTGTCCTGAAATATGGTCAGGGCACGTAGGAATTTTAAAGCACTCTTAGGTCGTAAGAAAATAAGAACACTGAGACAGGGTGAAGTTAAGTCTTAAGCTAGATGACTATGCTGTCTCCAATACTGTCCACTAATGGGTGTGTAAGAAAAAAGTATAGTAATGAAGCAAGCATAAAGCGGTACTTCTTTGGATATTCTGTTACCTTTCAGAGTTAGGCATCTCAGGGACTCCCTGAACTTGAATTGATGTAGAGGTAGTTCATAGCCCTTCAAAGATTTTTTGGGGAGTTTTTTTGGTATTAAACTCTTCAGCTGTGTTTTGAATTATGCAAAGTATTTATCAAAGTCCTGTGGCATGAAGTTCCAGAGTCTAAACCAGGCATGCTGTGAATGACCATCTAACTATTCTGACCCTTACCTGCATTCTGTTCAGATAATAGCAATATGCCCTTTCCTTTTTAGCTTTGGAAGAAGCTCTTACTTCACTCCATACTTTGCAAGTGACACCAAACTTGGCTGAGTATGTGTTTGACAGGCCCTTGGGTAGTTGTTATTTGTTACACTTCCACTGCAGTCAGTGGAGCTCTGACAAACTGCACACTTCAGGATCAGTTCTTCATTTCATTCAGTTGCTTTTGGATAAAACTTATTCTGGTTCTGATGAAAAAATGATTTTTTTTTTTTTTTTTTTTTTCTGTAGGAAATATAAAAAAGATAACTTTATATGGAAATTGTTTTGAATAGTGCTATAACATTACTGCATAATTTTGCAGGGCTCTACATAAGATTAGCTTATTCTGTTACCATTTAGAGAAGGGTTTAATATCTGTAATATTCAGATTTTGTGAAAGATTCACAGACCAGGCATATTTTACTTCTTCATATATCTATTTAAGATTTAAATTATGATTTAATGGCTATTTAAGAGCTTCAGAGAATATGATTTTCAAAATGTGACTGTAATTAATAATTCAGTCCAAATATGAATTATGATTTTCTTCATAGATACCAAAGGCTTGATTTTGATGTCAATTTAGTCTGATTTACGAGAGTAACTTCATTTTTAAAAAACTGCAACTCAGGTAAGATTCAGTCATCAATATCCCTTGAATAGGTAATTATAAGCCCTCACAGACTCACTAAACTTTGCATGACTAAACATCCAGGAAACATTTTTTTACTATGTAATAAAAATTAAGAAAAACCAATATTTCCATTTGGAAAAATAAAAGTCTGTGGTGAAAATAATATGGTTTCATGGGTGTTCCTTTGCACTGAAATTATGACAAACAATGAAAAGAAACACACTACCCAACCCCCTCTGTCCTCACCAAACCATGACCACCCTGGAGAATTGATAGTCCAGAGTTTAGTCCATGACTTAGAACACGAGTAACCTAAATTCAAATTGTTGTTCTGCCTTATTTAAACTTGGTATTTGAACCTGTGTTTTGTTCATCAGTGCGGACTGTCCCGATAAACTATGGATTGGTCATGAGAATTTCCATCATTAAAAAAACAAACAAACAAACAAACAAACAAACAAACAAAAAGAAGCCCTATCAATCATTCACTATTTTCTCTCTCTTTTTTTTTTTTTGGTTAATATATTCTTGCTAAACATTTATTTATTGGTAGCATTTTTTGCCTTGTGAGAGACATATTTGAGAACGTTAAAAGCTTTATTTAATTGTTCTCCCACCACTAATTCAATAGCAATGATTGGCTGCATACACTTTTTGTGACTCTATATATTTCTATAATAATTATATGAATTACCATACAAGTCAATATATTCTGATTTTAGAGACTAGTAGTTCATTAATTTCTGTTATAGACTCATAAAAATGTACTTTTTCTTCTTTAAAGTACATACGTTTATGAATTTTGCTGGATAATCATTAAGTTTGACAGAAAATTATTTTGCCTTTACATGGCAAACTTGGAGATTTTTAATTTAGTCACATCTTTAAACTGAATAAAAAAAATATATATATTTCATATATGAAAAAGAAGAACACAAATGTATTTCATTTTTGCTAATACATAATATTTTGGTTACATTATGTTTTTTAATTTTATTATGAATTTTTAATTTAAATTAGCTTTTATCATACTTTATAAAATATTGAATGCTTATTTAATTTTATTTCATCACTTTTTCTGATGTTCAGATATATATTGTTAAAACTATCTGTGAAAAATTTAGATTTAAATACAATGGTATTATTTTAATAAAAAATTGTAATAAAATGTATTATTATAATACCAATAAAGATATCACTACATTTAGATTGAGGAAAAAAAAAAAAAAAAAGCTCTAGTTTTTCCACTGGGTATGGGGAGTAATGGAAACTTGAATTCCCATTTTATCTCTGATATAGATCTTTTAAATAACATTAAGTGAGCTACATAATCTCTTAGCCAACATTTCATTTACTAGAAATGCAGTGAGGATTAATGAGCTGTTATTTGCTAAGCCTATGAGTCTGAAAGTCATTTAAAAGCAGGACCAAATTTGGGTTTTAATAAAATCTTAATCTGTTCTAATTTGCTAGAACAGCAACTGGTCTAGAGATGTCTTGAATTTTGTTTTCAATGAATATATTCATAGATTCATAGAATCATAGAATGGTTTGGATTGGAAGGGACCTCAAAGATCATCTAGTTCCAATCCCCCTGCCGTCAGCAGGGACACCTTCC
>NW_010287723.1:33814-49512 GCF_000700745.2 Antrostomus carolinensis
CTTCCTTGGGCAACCTGTTCCAGTGTCTGACCACCCTCACAGTGAAGAACTTCTTCCTAATATCTAAACTAAACCTCCCCTCTTTCAGTTTAAACCCATTTCCCCTTGTCCTGTCATTAGTTGCCCTTATGAAAAGTCCCTCCCCAGCTTTCTTGTAGGCCCCCTTCAGGTATTGGAAGGCCGCTATGAGATCTCCCCGGAGCCTTCTCTTTTTCAGGCTGAACAGCCCCAACTCTTTCAGCCTGTCTTCATAGGAGAGGTGCTCCAGCCCTCGGATCATCCTGGTGGCCCTTCTCTGGACTTGTTCTAACTGGTCCATGTCTTTCTTATGTTGGGGGCTCCAGAACTGGACGCAGTACTCCAGGTGGGGCCTTACAAGAGTGGAGAAGAGGGGAAGAATCACCCCACTCGACCTGCTGGACACGCTTCTCTTGATGCAGCCCAGGATACGGTTGGCCTTCTGGGCTGCAAGCGCACATTGTCTGGGTTCAACCTGTGAGAGAGTAAAACATTCAAGAAATTTATGACAAGTCAGTACTTTTATCAACATTCTTCTCATAACAAGTCTTATACTGAAATTTAAACACAGCTATTCTAACTACTAAGAAGAAAATAAACTCTATCTTAGCAAAACCAGGAGAGTACCAGAGCTGAATTCTGCTCAGTTCTCCTCTGTGGATCATATGACTCCAAATGAATTCCTTCCTTAGGCAAAGCATCACAATTTTTCGTATGTATTATTTTTTAGTCCAAGACCCACTAACCAGTTACTCTTCTGGTATAATATATTTGAGGAAAATATCAAAACCTACATTTCCAGATCTCTGCACTCCTTTGTGAAAATGTCAATGTCTTTTCCAAAGACTAGATACCCAGATTGAAAGGAAGCTTAGTAGAGGACATTCAAGAGGTTAAGACCTCACATCAAAGAATTTGACACACATAGTCTTCTCTCAAATCTTACTCAGTGACAAAGAGTAGAAATGTCAGAAAATGTTGCTCCCCTTTCCAGATGGACACAACTGGAAGGTAGGTATGGCTTTTTTCTTTCTTTGTTTCCACTGTTGAAATAAAAAGGAATACATAGAGGATAAGTTTCTACCTTCTGTCTATGGGGAGACTGAGAGAGAAAAGCAACAGATTCTCAGGATGAAAAGGACAAAATGTGAACATTACCAGACCATGCACTCTGTATATATTAATAATGAGCAAAAGTTGAGAAGCATATTCTATGTATGAGCAGCAAGTGAACTGTAAAAAACCAGATGATTTCAGAACCATACTTTGTCTTTATAATTCCTTCCCATTTAGATAAAAGAGCGCTCCTATGATTTAGGCTTCATATGAGGTGAAAGCCCCCATATTTTGTGCTTTCATAAGTCTTTAAATCAAGGTCAGCATAACATTCAAAGTGCTTGGATTTCTACTGGAGTAAGCAAGAGAACTATTTTCTTTTCCTTCATTGAATCTTTGGATCCTGAATTTTTCAATACGTAGTACTTTGGTGGAATACTGTTAAGCTTCATCATGGTAAGCTCTCCTTTTGACAAAATAAATTCTGCACTGGGATCTGATCTGGTTTCATTTTAGACTGTATTCATTTTCTTTTAAACGATGTTTTGTGTCAGAAAGTTAAACCTTTATTCATGACCTGATTTAATAGTCACACAAAACAAACTACAGCCATTCAAAGCAAATCAAGCATGCTTTGTAACATGGACCTCTTCTGCAGAAGGCTGTTGAGATGGAAGGTTAGAGCCAATTTGCACAATATACAATTCAAACAGTCAAAGAAAAGCCAGTCCTAGTTAAATTTTGACATTTGTTGAAGGATTATTACATTGATCTATTATTTTACTTGACTTTGGTTTTAAAATGATATAATTAAATCAAATTAAGCAATGGAGAAAAGGGAGGCCAAAGGAGGTTAAGTCTTTTTTGTTAACATTTCATCACTATTTATTAACACACAATATAATTTGCAGACAAATGCAGGATTAGTAAGGGGAAAAATATGTGAAACAGCCAGAAGCATTGTACACAGTACTTTTAAGTGAATACAAATTGATGTAAAAATTAGCTATCTCTAATGAAAAACAAAAGTCTGAGCAAGAGTTCTTGAAGTTAGTATGAGTGTTTTTATTGATTACAGAAAGATTTTAAATGCTCAATATTATTATTTAGTATTTATGTCCTGATAGTGCCTCAGGGTGTAGTTAGGACCTCTCACCTCCATTATGCTAAATATTTTATGGGTAAGAAAAAAATATGGTTCCTGCCTTAAGGACACGACTATTCACCTTTGATGTTAAGCTAAAATTCTGCATAATTTGTAATTACATTGAATACAACAGGAAACAAATTTAATTTTAAGCCAGAAGTGAACTATTCCTCTTCCTTGCTCTAACTGAATAAATTGAGCTACTACAAATTTATCCAAAGTGAAGTATAATGAAAAATAGTTACATAAAGAAGAAGCCACATCTGCTTCTAAGCAAAATGTGACAGGAATAAACACTGACTCCAATAGAAATCCAAAATGCTGTGTAGTAATACCCAAATTTAAGTAGAGTTAGACAGAGTCTATTGTGGTTTGGGTTTGCTAGGAGGATGATCGATTCTGCAAGAAAGTTAATTTGGGAAGTATCCCAGAGGAACTAAGGAAGGGCAATATTTGCAACTGCACTATTTCAAGTACTAGTGGACATATTTTCCTCCTGGACACATAAATATAGGGAAAATGCATTGTGGGACTTAAAATGGAGAGAAACAAATGTTTCCTGTCTGTGCCACAGTGCTGTATCTTTCCTACTCCAAAAGTTCCCATGCCAATGTAGCTCACCAGCACTACATCTTGAACAGCTTGATGAAAAACTGCAGTTCTGTGATGGTAATGTGAGAGCTGTCAGAAGCACAACACAGAGACAAGGGGGAAACCTTGGCATAAAATGTCATCCAAGAACAATTGTGTCTTTCTATCCTTGTAATGCCATCACTCTCCTAGCCATGGAAGGCTGAGAAACCTTGAGACCACTAAGCTCTTGAATCAAAACTGCAGTGCATGACACTTTCAACATCATAGAACATGCCAGCAGCAAATGCTGCTTTAAAAGCTATTCGTGTTATGACATTTTCTTCCTTGTTGCATGCAAATTTCACATTGCAGAAAGCATGTTGTGGAGACATTCCTCAGTTCTCCAAGGACATTTACTACTCCTTTTCCTTTTAACACTGTCCACTTGGCAAATTTTCCTTTATAAATTAGGAGCAAGAGTGAAAAATACCTATAGCATTCATGCCATGTAATTTGTTTGTTGGTGTGTTTGGTTTTATCAATCATTTCTAACTTGAATTTAATTCTCTTTGGAGTTTTACTCTCTTCTGACTAGATGAACGTATGCACAGATTTTTCACTTGTTACACAAGATGTAGAAGAAAATAACTAACAACATGAACATTGAGATAAAACATCTAAAACTTTTGGCTTGAGCCTAGAAATTTGGCTTAACACTACTGTAAGCTAGGAATAAATTGTTGATGTTAGTATGCCAAAGTGTATATGACGGGATTTTAGGAATTCCTATGGGCATTTCAGTCTCTAAAAACATAGCTGTTAATACTGTAGCAGGCTTTCCCAGGACAAATCTATATCCACGAATGTGTTTCACTGTTGTATAAAGAATTGACTTAGTCTAGGTAAAGCTCATCATTTAAATCAAGAAAACAGGAGAGAAAAGGAAAAAGATTTCAGTATCTTGGGCTAGGAAATATATCCTTTTTCTTTTTCATTACTTTTTAGATTTAAGACCTTGGATAACCTAATCAGTGCATATTCTTATTGATATAATATATAGCTATAGACTCTTTCCTAACTCTGACAGAAGCTGTCCTTGATTTTCTGTTTCCTGAGAATTAGCACTGAGCATTTTTCAATGTCTTCTTAGAAGGATTTAGTCCATGTAACCAAATGTCCACAGTTATGCTGCTCCTTTTTAAATCTCTTTGCAAGACACTTGTGATACATCCACAAAACAACCATCCATTGCTATGGATTCAGTAATAACTGGATATAAAACTTGTTTCAAAGATTTTATTGTATGATACTGGTTATCTCTCTTAGCTATTGGTTGCCTGTTGTCTAAAAAGTAGGGAAATAGTTCTCTGCAAGAGATATTTTTCTTACAGATTTAAGTAAAGTTTTGCACTATAAGGCACTGAAATTGGTGTGAATTACAAGAGTATCATCCTGGATAACTAGAGTTTGTATCTCTATACTGTTTTGATTTGTACCAGATCAGCTTTATACTTTCCATTAGGTTTAAATTTATAATTAATATGTGTATAAATTTGCATGCATATGCACTTATATAGTTGTATGCATATAAACATAAAGGACAGTGAATAACACTTTATGTCCACTGTTCCAAGTAAAGACCAGATTCAATTTTTTTCCTTGGTTGTGACTGAGATTTGAAAATTATGTCCCTGGAAAAATAATTATTCATGGGTAAGAAGATGAAAATTTCAGTGACAGTGTAATATGTGTGTTCCACACACAAAATACACATGCATACGTATAAACATTTAGTGTCTTAGGAAGGTTACTTTCACCAGCTGATTCTGAAAAAAGATATTTTGTTGAAGTGTTTGGTCTTACAGTCAAAAAATATATGAAATATTGGTTTTAGTAGCACCATCATAATAGTTGCTTTCGATGTTCAGCAACAGATGGCATCAGAGATGTTTCCACTTATGTCTATAGTTACTGGTTATCAGCTACTTCAGACATAAGTAAATTATTCATGTTTCCCTATCTAGAAGATAAAATTGAACCAAGTTGGATGACCTCAGCAAATGCCTTTATCTTAGCATCAGTACTGAAATAGACTTCTGCAACAATGTGCCCTTGAAGCACAAAGCATTCATATTTCAGCACAGTTTTACGTGAAAAGCTTTAATCTTGCATTGATACAACCTTAAAGTGTTATGTTGGGTGAAAAGAGCAGGAAGGGGAATAATTTTCACAGTATATAAATAACAATAGTGATTATTTATAAAAACATCTTCAAAAAAACTTATAGAAAATTGTGTTGAATTTTTGAAGTGTCTTGTCGGATCACTGTCATTACTCTCCCTGTCTTTCCTCTTTTGATCAATAATAATGAAATTTATTCCAACTTCAGCATCTGGCTTATTGGCACATTTAGTTGGAGCATTTTGCATTTTCCACAGGTTATTAATATATTTCTAACCAGGCTCTGTAGTACTTTTCATTTCCATTTGAATTTGTTATGCCAGATCCTCCTTCAGCAATGAACACTCTATCTAAACACTGTTTAATACAGTGGAAAGTGTACTTCTGAATTCTGTCTTGGGATCAAGGCCTATATACCTTACAAAATGTTCTTGCAGGCAGTAGACCAATCTCCTAATTAAGTGTAGCAGTCAGTTTTCGGAACAGAAACCCATTTGTTGTTGAGTCCACCAGCTGCACTCTACTATAGAGAGCAAGTAGGTAAAACAGGGTTAGTTTTAGGAAGTTAAGATGGCTGTAGATGGATCACTACATATGGTATCCATCATCTGAATCAGGTACAGCAATTTCTTGTTCAGTGTGAGAATATAGGAGTGTGTAAATGTTTCATAAATTTGGAGATATGTTTTTAGAGGCTTATACTGTATGAGGTGTTGTTTTTGGATTTGAAAGTCTGGGAAGCACTGTCTGTCAGTATTGCTTTCATATGAATTACAGCTGGCTGGGTAATGGGAATGTTACATCATGGAGAAAACAAAACAAAAAAAAAAAAATAAAAGAAACCCCAAAAGCCCCACCCAAAACCAAACCTCAGGTATCTCACAAAATTACTTGTTTTTTCAAATGGCATGCTAGAAAAACAAACAAGCATATAAGACTGCCTTCTCTGCTCCTCCTTCTTCCTGTCTTCTCAGTCAGTAGCTCTGTGGTTAAGCCGTTTTTCTGGCATACCACAGACACAAGTTCAAGGCCCCTCCAAAAGAAGCACTTCTACTAGAGGTGTCCACATTTGCAGTGTGAAGGACTGTACAGCTGTGTGCTCTGGAGCCAGTCCTGAGATGCAGGGAATAAATCACTCCTGTGTCCCCAGCTGTGTAACATGAGAGGGGTGGAAACACAACGCTGCAGCTGGGGGCTTCTTTCCTGCTCCACAGGCCAGTGTGCCAGGGCCAACTGCAGAGCTGATGTGTGCCACTAGTGATAAATAGGCAGAAGGCTAATTCCACAACCACAATGCCTTCATGTTACCTCTGATCATTAGGTTGCCTCTTCTGGAGTAATGACTTGTCTCCTCTGTGCTTGAAGATTTGACTATGGACCTGAGAAGTATTCCAGCGACAATTTTGTTAGAAAAGATGTATTGTCACTAAAACTTACAGTTGACATTTCATTGCTATTTAATAGAAAATCATTTTTATTGAAAAATTCCTTTCCATTTTCACAATACGCTTTTAAATTGATAGGTGAAGTGGTGGGTGTAGTGGGACAGCAATCCCAGCAAATGATCAGAGAAAAATCAGTTAAATAAACCTTGAGCCAGAGGAAAATCATGAGCAAGTAAGGGAGGTTTTTAAAAAATAAGCAATAGGAAGTAAATGTTAATTCTTCTTCTAAATCTTTTGGTCTTTTTGATACTGCTATCTTAAATCTTCCTTCAGATCAGCTTTCTCTCATCTGAATGTTGCCACTACCGATGATTTCACTTCACTAGGAAATATTATTCTGTTGCTAGGAAGTAAATGTGGTGACCAGGATGCTATAAAACAACAACAAGTTTATAATAGCTTCCTTAAAATATGATTTTCAAAGTTAATATTGTCTGCTCATATGGCAAGGTTGTGATTATTCAATAATAGAACAGCCTGAAAAATTAATTTCCACAGATGAGAAACTACAACATGTACTTACAATGTGATTACAGAAGAAGCATCCGAAACATTAGGAGGCAAATTAATCTGTGGGTTCATATTGTAGGTGATTCTGAGAATAACATGGATGATATGTAGGAGAAACTTTTGAAGATCAAAGGAGAAACCTGTAGAGACAAGGTCTGCTTATAGGTATGAGGATTCTAATTCAGGTACTGTACTACCTTAAAAATCTCAGAAAATGGTGCTGATTTAGTGCACCTTTACAGATAAAAAATAACTGCATGGGAGATAAGCATAGTGGTTTGATACTTCTCTTTCTTATCCTTTGTCTAGTAATCATATGAATCAAGAATAAAACACCACTGAGTTGGAAGGGAAATTTTTCACAATCACTCTGCAGAAATGCCAGTAACTTCACATATACAGGACAACAAAAGTCGTCACCTGTGGCTTCTGAATCTAATCTCTTGACTACTTTGCTGAGAGCGTGGGAAAATGGCAATTGATTCTAGTTAGAATCCTACATGGCCCTATAGGAGTGCCAAGACTATTTATGTTTTAAGCTTTATAATTACAATATGTAGGATTATCATTTTCCTGGAAGAATCTTGGGATAGAGCTTTGTGGTTATTTGCTGTTAAGTGAAATGTCTAAATAAAAGTATTGTGGTTAGACAAAAATAATCTAATATGTAGTTTACCATATAAGGATTTTTTTTCTTTCTCATTTTCAGTAGTATTTTAGTTCAATTTCCACTTTTGTGTTAGTGTTTTAAAATCTGTAATTAATCAAGAGCTCATTTTCTTGTACGTTTGAGTCTAATTACTTCTTTGGTGGGCCAAATCTGGTATTCAGACTTCTAAGTGCTTAAGACCTTCCACCATTATTTGCAAATATAATTGCTTGTGTTATCAAAAAAAACAAGTGAAATGGTGGAGTTTTCTTTGGAAATCAGCCTTTTTCCGTTATTTATATAATACACACAAGAATTCATTTTCAGAAAGATAAAGTGGAATTATTGGAAAATCCCAACTCACTCTTTCTCTTTCCTAATTGATGCTGTAAGAAGCAGTCAAAAGGAAGTGTTTGGAGTAGGCAATAGTTTAATGCATTTATATAGTAAAAAAGTCATTATACACAGCAGTACTGAAGATTGTATTTAAGTTCTAGACTTTTTTCTGAATGTTTGGCATATATCAAATATTCATAGAAAAAATGATAAATAGAAAAATCTTACTAAGTGTTTTTGCAGAACTGGCTGTGAGGAAAGAAGAGATTTTGACAGATATTTCTTCAACTATCCCATAAAAATGTAATACATAATTGCATATATTTTATTTTCAGAATTCAGCAATTGCCTCTAAAATTACTTTGTCATATATTGAATTTTATCTATTTCTTATTGTATTATGGAACAGCTTTCTTATTTTACATATAATTACTTCCATTTAATCCACTTAGTGGTAATTTGATCTGCTGTCAAAATATCTGAAACTGGATCATGGGAATAATAAATAACTTTTTTTTAACTGTGTTTGCTTTAAGTAAATATTTCCAGAAAATTTGAGAATCTTCAAGAGAGATTTTATTTTTAAAAGAAAAATTAGTTGGGGAATGGGAAAAAAGAGAAAATACTATGACAGACACAAAAGAAACATAACTAATACAAGATACATTATTATTTAAAGTACAACATTATGCAGAATATGGTGGTCCTTTGGATAATAAGATCAGCCATTTGTTTCAATTTAAAGAACAAGAACAGACTTAACATAAGTAAGAAAGAGGGCATCCTACAGATATATTATTGTTGTACTAATTTTGTAGAAATTACCACTACTGAAACTTAGACAAATATTACTACATATTAATCTTTCTTTGTTTTTAGTAGTCATCCTGGCACATGACTGGGTCACATATACAGAGGGCAACATGAAGTGAATAATGTCTCAGAAACATTTCTGAGAAATGGACAGGGGATTAAAGATAGGAAAGGCTATCAAAGTTTTCAAAGCAAGGTGCAGTAAAATATCAGGGGTAATTAGACCCATTGTGTACATCTTAAGCATGTAGGTGACAAATGTGAATCCTCCATTTCTTCTAGACCAAAACTCAGGTTTGCTTTGTCATCATAGGTTCTGAATGTCTGGAGGGTGGACTTTTGTACCACTTACATTTACATCAGTCTCTGATATTATGGGAACATGATTCCCTGTGAAGAAATTGTTACCCAGGAGCATTTCAGTGACTGACCAATCAGTACTTTCCATGCCAATTACATTTCAAACTCACTGATATGATTCATGCTCTGATATTTCAGTCTGTCTGTCTGGAGCCAAAAACAATTTTGAATTTATACTGTCAATGCTATCTTCACAAGGTGGAAAAGATAGGATAATCAGACATAAATTATAACCATTGTCAGAATCTTGAAGACTACAGTTTTTACATGCTGTTACTAGTTAGTTGACCAGCTGAGCAATGGAAGAACAGTTCAGAATTTAACTCCCATTCCTTATCAATTCTTTACTGGAAATAAATTTAAATAACAAAAACAATAGATAAGAATGCATTAAAGTTCCCAACAATATCAATCTGACAGTCTTGATTTTCTACTGGAAAAAAACAAGATGTGCTATGAGATAGGATAAATTTGAACTATAGTGGGGAAAATCTTAAATTCTGAGAAATCTTGCTGGTTTTAAGCCTATTCCTTTTTACCCAGTATCTCACTATAAAGCACAGTGAATCACTGCTGCTTGAGGGATGTTGAGAAGACATTATCTTTCTGGCAGAATGTATCACTGACTGGGTCATTGTAATTCCTGGAATGGGTTCATTCCCATGAATGTACAAGAATGATAATCAGTCCACAGCTGGGATGTTAAGGTCCAACATGAAACATGGGGAGACCTTATTCTGAAGCCCTGTTTTAAGTCCAAGAGAAAAGAGTTTAAAATCATGGCTTTCTTGAACTTCTGAGAATGTCTTAATTTTTTATTTACATTCTATTGTTGTCTACTTTGGTTGAACTAGGTTACTAATCAAATCTGGTGTAAAGGTGAGTTTAGAAGGATTTTAGAGCACTGCTCTGGCAGAGAAAGAAACAAAGAATTGGGTTAGGCCAGGCCATATTCTTCTTTAAGTATTAGGGTTGCCTTTGAAACCCTTATCACCCCCCAAAGAATTCTCTTGTTGTAGCCAGATTTTTCCTCCTATGTGAATCTAAAAAGACAGCATGATACTGGAGGTTTTGTATTATTACTTTGGGACAGTTATGCTTTTCTCAGCGGAAGAAATGTGTTCTTACTGCATCTGGTTATGCAGTGGGGATACTTCAGGAGATAAAAATCAACATTAAGTACTCAAGAATTATTTCTTATTATGTTAAAAAAAAAAGAATTTTTATTTTGACGATAGCAGTTCTTCAGTCCCATATCTCTAAGAAATAACTCCCCCATTTCTCTGCCTCATGGAGGCAGAAATAAGACTGGAAACATCAAATAATAGTACCATAAATATGTGATTACTACAGCTTGCTTGGGTATGAAAATTATTTTTCCCAAACCATTACTGACTTGAGATATGTTATCAGTCAATAATTGTTTGTTTCCCTAGAGCTGTGGTAACTAATGCTGTGTGACTTTAAAGGAGCATAGATATCCAAAACAGTTGATAATTGTTCATTTTAAGTAAAAAATAGATACTTGTTTTTAAATAGGTACTCTGGGAATCGTTTTGCTTGGCTGAAAAATAGGTCCAAAGGAACTGACAGATATAAGAATAAATCCTCTTTGTGGTTGACTCACATAATATTCAGGTTATATTTAAAGTTCATTTTGAGAATTCAGAGAGTTTCAATTTCATGTTCTCTGCCTTCAGACCACACATTATTGTGTGATATGAGGCATCACCTTCAGATGTACATATTTTTTAAGTATGGGTGGCGATGCTTTAGTGTGTAATAACATGCAGATTTAGATGTAGCCTGGATAGCAGCAGAAATGCTAAGATTAGGAACAGCTGTTGTATAAGTTTATTTGCTAGGTTTCCTAGGTTTCAGTGCCTAGCAGACAATAATGCATACTTTCCAATTTCACTATTCTAGTACACTGATTTTTTTTCTTCTTTCCTTTTCTTTTCCTCTTAGCTCATTTGTTCCCTCTTTGTATCCTTGAGTAGCTCATAGTTTAAAATTTCTGAAGTTAAAGCATAAAGGATGGGTACTTTTCTTGCACAGCTGTTGAAACTTAATAGTCTGTCTTTTCCAGACCAGACTTTCTCCTTTTGGTGGCCTGACTGGTTTAGTACAGACTTTCTTGAATAGTTAACTAAGGGTTGCATACTGCACAGGAATGTACTGGACATACTGGATGTATTTTGATCAAGTTCAACCAAATCAGCTATGAGAATGATGTCTGCTTCCAAAACCACTTGCCGCACTTTGGAACTCAGCAATGGTGCCTGCTTCCAAGCTTAATACACTTGTCATCTCTCACTGTCGCTAGCTCCCTACCCCTTTCTGCTAATACAGCATATAGGAAAGATGTCTAAGAGCCTTAGACAACAGGGAAAGGAGGAAGAAAGGAGGTCTGTAAGTTCCTCTGCTTGTGTGGAACTCTGTAGCTGTTTCCTTCTCTCCTCCTGACCAAGTATATAGAAAAACATTATAAAGTAAAATCTTGCTTCTGGTATTGTTATAAAAATATATACTGCAATTAGATGTCAGTGAATAAAACACTGATCTAAATGGGATGAAGTCAGTTTCACATCTTACACAGTTTGCATTGTTCGTTGGGAAGGTCTGACATCCTTGCCTAGCATATCTACTAAGTTTGACGTGAACAACTTTGGACATGGCAACATCTTTACCTTATTTCTTTTGGAATTTAGGCTGCACCGGTGCACACAACACACAAAAGAACTTTGCTACCTTAGAGACAAGGAGGACAACTGAGAGAGGTAGTTAAGACACTTACATTAGTGGTGAATATTTCATTATTTTCATCTAAAAGGGACTGTTCCAAAGGTTATCCAACAAACAACTGATATTCTATTCACTGTTATTCTATTCGGTGCCTGGTATTATTTCTCCCATGTGCAGGATTTTGCACAATTGATATGCGAACATATAAAATATAATTAGATTTATTAATTTATTTTCTATATTAAGAATTAGATTTTAGAAAATAAGCTTAGCTCCATTTTGTCTGTGTTAGGTGGGAAACTTTAAGTTTAGATGATTTTGTCTGTGTTAAGTGGGAAATTTTTACAATAACTAATAAGCTATTCCACACTATCAGCAAAGGCCTTGCGATGCTTGGTATGGGAGCAGTCTGGAGCAAGATAAGAAGGAACTGGTATGCAACACCTGCAGTCTGAAGCAAGAAAGCTGGCTTTTTTTTGTCTAGAGGTCTACAAGGGTGCTAACAAGCAGCAAAAGGAGGCAGTACACAAGCGCGAATAGGAGTGAACTTACGTTAAAATTTCTTGGAACTAATTAGCTTAATCCTAAATTTTATGAATATGTATGTGTGTGTACTTTAAATAATTCCTTTGTAAAAGAGTGGGCGAGCAGGGCCTTTATGGAGCAATCCACCCTGTCACCCACTGGCGAATAAAACATACCTGCTTTATAACTCTCTAAGAGTTGTAAGGTTTTTGATTCTGCAAATCATTTTCCATTGCTGAACTTTATGAGATTCCTCTCCATTTCTCCAACCTGTCAAGCAGGTTGGCGCTCTATATGACAGCACAACACCTTGGTGTACGAGTCAGTTCTTTCAGTTCTGCATAATCTGTGAAATTGCTTGAAGGTGCACTCCAACCCCTCATCCAGGTCATTAATGAAAAGTTTCAACAGTATTGGGCCCACTATTGACCCCTTGGGTATATGACCAGTGACTGACCTCCAGCTAAACCCATCACCACTGATCACAACCCTCTGGACCTGATAGTTCAGCCAGTTTTCAATCTACCTCATTACTTACCTAAACCATACTATGTCAGCTTCTCTATCAGGGTGTTATGAGAGAGTATGTCAAAACCTTCTTAAAACTGAGGTAAGTAACATGAACTGCTCTCCCTTTGTCTGTCAAAGCAGTCATCTCTCTGAGGTTGGTCAAGAATGATTTCTCCTTCATAAATCCATTCTGACTACTCCTAATCACCTCCTTGTCCTTTATGTGTTTGGAAATAGATTCCCGGTGGATCTTCTCCCAGGGACTAAGGTTAAGCTAACTGGTCCAGACCTCTCTTCTCTCCAGGACCTTATTGCATGGAGTTCTTCCAAGCGGATCTCTGAAGAGTCTGAAGTCTACTCGGCTGAAATCCAGGTTGTTGTCCTTCTTTTTGCCTTCCTCCCTCCTCTTAGGATCCTGAACTCCACTGTCTCCTGGTTACTACAGCTAATGTTGCCCTGAATTTTACATCCTTGAATAGTTCTTCCTTGTTCATAAGTATCATGTCCAGCAGAGCACCTTTCTTTGCTGGTTCTTCAGTTACTTTTGACACGAAGCAGTTGTCTTCAACAAGTTGTCTAAAAATCTTCCAAATTACCCGAGTCCTGCTGTATTGTCCATGTAGCAGATGTCAGAGTGGTTAAAGTCACCCATAAGGACCACGGCCTGTGAACGTAAGGCTTCTTCTGGTTGTTTGAAGAAGGTCATATCTACTTCTTCCTGATCAGGAGGTCTATAGCCTATACTCACTCAACAGCACCCGTGCTGGTCTGCCCACTGGCTCGTGACTGACTCCTGGAAACATCATGGAGGCAAACCTCCGTGCATTCCAGTTGTTTCACATAAAGGACAGCTTCCTCTCCTCTCCTTCCCAGTCTCTCCTCTTAAAAAGCTTGTATCCCTCCACTGAAGCACTAAGTCATGTGCACCTTTCCACATCTTTCTGCAGTCTCCATGTAGCTGTAACAGCAGAACTGTAAAGAAAAGCAAGATTGAAGAAAAATGGTTGCTTTAACAAGAAAGAAAAACAATCTGGCTTAAGGCAATCTTTTGCTTCACTTATTTATGTGATCAAAATAAGATTTCAAAAATGGAAACAGCTAGTGCCTGTTTTGTATTAGTATGACAGATTTAAAATGTAGGGAGTGTAAGACTTTGGCTCAGAACTGACTGGCTGATTAAATTTGATAGCCTTGTAATAGAATTTTATAAGACTTTGCAGAGGTGTATAGTATAGAAATGTGACAGCATGCTGAATAAGCTCTTATCCCCCATTTTTTAATACCAATACTGTGCAAACCAGGCTCTGAAATTTCTCAACTAAAAGATTTGTTATATTTAAGTTATATGGCAGTACAAGCATGTGAGAAATATCAAACTTTTCAGTTATTTGAACCAAATTAACTAGTAAAATGTGCACTTTTCAGACTGTACAGATGCTTGTGTCTTATCTTTTGAAAATTACTTAGAAGAGATATAGCTGAAGTGCTTCCCGCTTTCTTCTTTTTATCAGCAGGATTGTCTTATTCCAATATTACCAAAATATAAATCAAATTCGCTTTTATCAATCAAAGTTAATTTTAAGGATATTTCAGCTATAGAGATAAAAGACCAAACTGAAGCTAATCCAATCAGTTCTGAAAGTGAAACATGACATTTACAAAAATATTTTCTGTAGGTATTAGACAATTCTTTTTTTTTTTTTCCTTTTTTTTTCTTTTTTTTCTTTTTTTTTTTTTTTTTTCTGTTTCAAATCTATTACTTCTCTTCTATTCCAAACAGATTTTGCTGTAGAGGACCACTGAAATAAGAAGAACTTGGATTTTGAAAACACAGTGGTTTCTATAGCAACATATTAATGTGACGAACAGAAGGTAATTAAGGATAATGAAAGAGATACTTTGAGTGACTTTGGAATATATTCAAATGTAAAACAAAATTCAAAATACTGTAATATAGAAACTCTATTCCTGATTAATATATGCTGTGGTGTGTTTTGTAATACTAGAAAATTTAAAATACAAATAGAGAAACAATAATAGCAAGCAAAACTAAAATCCTTTCTGTTTAGATAGGTATATCCACAAAGAAAATATTTTAGAAAACATGTGTACATATAGAAATAAATCTTTATCAAAACTACAGGTAGGAGTAGTAATATTGCACAAAGAACAAAATGGTCCATATTGAAGGATCTAGTAGAGAGAAACTTGACTGATCTGAACATTTTCTTTAATACACATTTATATAGACGTATTATATAAAGACACACATACAGGTCAACATCTTTCTTATGGGAATAGCTAATAAAAAATAGGATATAGTAACACAACACATTTTCCTTCACTTGTGTGTTTCATAAACTTGCACTGTGATATACATATTTAGCTAAATCTGAAGACAATGACAAAACTTCATTCACAACAATGGGGAAAATTATCAAGTACGAGAAACCTCAATTTAGAGATTTCCAGGGAATATGAGGATGGTATGTATCATACTGAATCAAAGTGTTCTACAGCAAATGTTCATTTCATGTACAGAAAGTCTTTTGTAGTTCTGCATGATCAACTGGTTTCCACTGTCCGGTTTCAGATTCACGTCACAGGGAAAAAATACTGAGGACTTGAAATGGGAGCCATTACTTACAAATAACTATAGGTAGAAGCTTGAGGATATTCTTTTACTCTGATCTTCCCCACTTTGTTGTAAAAGGCAGAGACAAAGGCACCATGAGAAATTTTGAATAAACTCAAAAGACAATGAAAGCAGTTTCTCTTACTGAGTGTTGACTTCTCATTGGGCTATTAGGGAATGTGAGGAGGAGATCGA
>NW_010287724.1:0-3059 GCF_000700745.2 Antrostomus carolinensis
CAAGAAGGAAATCCTGGAGGCACAAAAGCAGACCATCCCCATGTACTGAAAAACGATCTGGCAGGGAAGAAAACCAACCTAGCTGAGCAAAGACAGCTTTGGGTAGATCTCAGAAAAAAAGAGGAAAGTCTACGAACTTTGGAAGAAGGGGCAGGCATCTCAGAAGGACTACAAGGATGAAGTGAGGTCTTGCAGAGAAGAAATCAGAAGGGGTAAAGCCCAAATAGAACTTAAATTGGCCAACTCTGTGAAAAATAACAATACTTTTTTTCTATAAATATATTAACAACAAAAGGAGAGCCAAAGAGAATCTCCATCCTTTACTGGATGCAGGGGGAACAATAGTGACAAGCCATGAGGACAACGCCAAGGTACTTAATGCCTTTTTGCCTCAGTCTTCAACAGTAAGGCCAGCTGCTTCCTAGGTACCCAGCCCCTTAACCAGAAGCCAGGGATGGGTAGCAGAACGAAGCTCCCACAATCCGGGAGGTAACGGTTAGAGACCTGCTCAGCCAATTTGACACCCACAAGCCTATGGGGCCAGATGGGGTTCACCTGAGGATACTGAGGGAACTGGCAGAGCTGCTTGCCAAACCCCTTTCCATCATCTACCAACAGTCCTGGCTGACTGGGGAGGTTCCACTTGACTGGAGGGTCGCAAATGTTACACCCATTTACAAGAAGGGCTGGAGGGAGGATCTGGGGAACTATAGGTCTGTCAGTCTGACCTCAGTGCCATGGTTAATGTTATTTACTAAAATACAAATTATCACACAATCACATGACGGTGCAAGTTGTCATCCAGAGCTAAAATTAAAAGACATTAAGGCTGAGTCAGAAATTTATGTCAGATCTGAGTGGGGAATACTAAGTGATGGGACCATGTGGGAGCAACACTGACATCTTCTAACTGAAAAAAAAAAAAAAAAACCTCCGTCTTTTTCACCAAGAAAAAACACCAGGAACTTCCAAGACAAAAGCATAAATAGGGGACAGGGTGGACAAAAGTTTTCAAGTATCAGGTACAAGCTTGGGATATTATCTGAGCCCACTTTAAAAATCCACCTTAACATCACTGCAAAACTTGAACAGAGGATGTGTGGCACTGATGACCCAAAATACGTGAGTGTAGGAGGTGAAGGAGTGTTGCTCTTCCATCAGTGTAGATGCAAGGGCTTCTAGCCTGTCCTCAGAGCATTTTGTGCTGCTAATCTATTCGCAGGCTCCCAAGTCAACCCAGTCCCACCACTGCAACCCTGCCATAGATGTGTCCTTGCAGTTCCCTGTACCCCTTTCTGAAGCCCAACTGCAGGAATGACTTCTTGACTCCTCCAAAGGCATTTGGACCAGGTTCAGTTGTAGCCATCAGGTATTCACTACTCCAGTCCAGGTTCTCTGCAGCCCTCCTTGTCAGCTCTGTGGAGAGGAAGAAAGAAAAAAGTTCTTATGCAGCATGCCTCAATGCTCCTCTTGGTCTGAGGCTCCTACCTAGCCCACTGCCCACGTAGAGGGTCCCGTGCAAAGATCCCACCTGGAATCACTCTCTGTGCTGAGGCCATGGCAGGCTCCTACCCACAACCCCTTCCCCATGCAGGCTGGAGGCTGAAGCCCATCAAGTGCCTGACCAGTAACTGGTTTGCACTCTTCCAACTCTGCAGTGGCAGAGGCACCTCCCCAGCAGCTGGCACCTTCCCGTTGTTTGTACAACCTGCACAAGGGCAGAGATGGGGCCACAGTACCCCTGGCCCAAAGGGTCCCTTGGGCAGAGAAAGGCCCTCACAGTGGCCACCCTCCTTCTCCTTCTCACCCTGTGGGAAATAATGTCTTTCTGATGCTGGACCAGGCAAAACTTTATGGGACTATGGCCCAGGGATAGGCATGTGCAAGGGCAAGGGCAAAGGTAGGAGTTCATTGTAAATGTTAAACCCTCATCCGAAGAGTCAAGGGGTGGAGACCATAACAGTGATACTTTTAAATTGTTGTAGCCCATGATTTGCATTACATGTTATAGGAAGTATTATAGCAAGAACCACATAAAGCAGTGGAGACACTAGTCTCACAAGGAGACATGCAAGTGCAGCAGTGAGCCAACCTGGGCTGGATTTGGTGCCACGTAACTCCAAAAGACACGCTATCTCTCCTGTCCTAAGTGATCACCATAACAGATGAAACCTAAGACATGGTCTATATGAACTCAATAGATATTTTATGGACATTTTACAAGGGTAGCCCATAGGCCTCCTCTGTCATAGGAAGTGAAGTTTGTGTATATAATCAAAAGATAGGCAGGAGAGTAGTGATTAATGAGGATGCATAGGATAGTGTTAGACTAGTGCATGACTTAAATAGTATGGAATAAGGGTTGAAGATGGCACTGCTTTTGGCTGGGATGGTTATAATGGAAGCTCTGATGAGCTCATCATTCCAATAGTCTTTTTGCATTCACCTGCATTTCATCTAGACAATGCAATGAAGAAAGACAAATTCCTTCTTGACAAGCCAGTAATGTGATTCTAGCATGAAAAAAAGCACAGGCAGTCCCTAGTTGTATCGATCAAGAAATTTTACTTGATGCAGTAACACTGAATAAGCATAATGTTTCACAATATAATTAAGTCTACAGCCTCCTGTGAACCCCAGGAAGTATTAACCTGCTACATCTGTGCCTACGAATCCATGTTCACTGTCTGAAAGAGACACTAGTGTTCTTTTGATAGCTGTAAGAAGTGGTCTTGTCTTAATAATCTAGCCAAAATTAACTCTGAATAGATACTCTGTTTAAAAAATAGGAGTAATTTAAGAGAAAATAACTCCCCGACCTAAATGAGAGAAATTAAACAAAAGGGTTCTGGATTAAAATACAGTTCTCAAAAAGGCAGAGAACAAGGTATTTTACATGAGTTGTAGATCCTGATGGGTTCCAGCAGCTTTTCTGTAAGCCCTGCTGGTGTATCCCCACTGCCCATAGCACCCCATGAGCAGGATTTGCTCAGCTGTGAGCAAGCCCAGCTGTGCTGCAGGTCACACCTTGGCATCTGAACCCAGTGAGTATCCAAGGC
>NW_010287724.1:3069-4216 GCF_000700745.2 Antrostomus carolinensis
AGTCATAGGATAGTTGAAGGGTCTGGAGAACAAGTCTTATGAGGACTGGCTAAGGAAACTGGGATTGTTTAGTCTGGAGAAAAGGAGGCTGAGAGGACACCTTATAGCTCTCTACAACTATCTGAAAGGAGGTTGGTTGGTCTCTTCTCTCAAGTAACTAGTGATAGGATGAGAGGAAATGGCCTTAAGTTGCACCAGGGGATGTTTAGACTGGATATTAGGAAAGATTTCTTTACTGAAAGAGTGGTCAAGCATTGGAACACGCTGCCCAGGGCAGTGGTGGAGTCAACTTCTCTGGAGGTGTTCAAAAAATGTGTAGACATGGAACTTCAGGATATGCTTTAGTGGGCACAGTGGTATTGGGTTGATGGTTGGACTTTATGATCTTAGAAGTCTTTTCTAACATTAATGATTCTATGCTTCTATGATTCTGTGAATGGAAAGTCATGCACAGTGCTTGTGTCTGAAGTTGCCTGTCCTAAACCTGCCTCCCCATGCAAACAGAGAGGTGTTCTCCTTCCCATGGAGCGGAGCCTGCCCTGGTACTAGAGCAGTAGCATACAGGCTATACATTCTCCAGGGCACAGCCTCTTCTTGGTTGATCACAAGTGGGACCTGTAGCCATTGGCAGTCTGCGAGGAGCACAGGGGCGGCAACAGTAAGTTCCGCGGCTGAGCACGAGTTGAGAGGAGGAGAAGGCGGTCCTGGAGCAAGGGGAGGATGGGGCGCTCCAAGTCCCGTTAGGACCAGCCAATCGCGGGTGCGGGGCTGACGTGGTAGGGGCGGTGCCAGGGACAACCACTGGTGATTTAAACAACCCCAGGGAGCGTGAGCAACCAGGAGCAGCAAACAGGTCATGGGGCGTCAGAAGGGCATGGCGCTGCAGTTTGCGCAGGCAGGGCTAGCAGGGAAGGGTGAAGTGCAGCTCGCTGGAACTCTGCTGACAACAGCACTCCATCGCAGCAGCTACCCAACTTGCAGGTGTGTCCCAAGCTGTCTCTGACTGTGGTGTCCTCCAAACAGAGAATTTGTCACAAAAAGACCGTGACGACCCAGACAGAGGTCCTGCCCCGAACGGTGGCTGTTCAGGTCTCTGGCTGCAGGGAGTGCCAGAGCTGCTGCTGCCGGGGGGGGGAGGGAGGGCGCC
>NW_010287724.1:4407-5210 GCF_000700745.2 Antrostomus carolinensis
GGGGGGGACCTGAGGCGGGCCCTGCTCTGTTGCTGTCGGGCAGAGGCAAGAGACCAAAAAGATAAGGAGGGTTGGAAGAAAGTCCCAGTTCGACATCATGGGCAACCTCCCTCCCTACCTGCTTTGCCCCATCAGGTGCTCCTCTGTAGTAGGTTTGAGACCCTGCATCTTGAAGGAGAGGTAGGTGAGAACGTGGTGCAAGGCCTGCCTACAAGGCCACAGAGGAAGAGGCGGTTGACTCCACCCCTCAAGACTGCCTCTGATAAGAAAGAAAGAAGGGTAACTGTAGTAGGAGATTCCCTTCTGGGAGGGACAGAGGGCCAAATATGCAGGGTTGACCCTCAACATAGGGAAGTGTGTAGTCTTCCTGGAGCCTGGATCAGGGATATCACCAGGGCACTCCCCAACCTGGTGTGCTTGACGGACTACTACCCATTACTGATCTTCCAGACAGGTGGGAAGGAAGCTGCATCCTGTAGTCTGAGGGCAATGAAGAAAGATTTCAAGGCCTTGGGATGGTTGGTGAAAGGGTCTGGGGCACAAGTAATTTTCTCTTCCCTCCTTCCACTTTTGGGTGTTGATGTGGGATGGAGTAGAAGAATTCAGGCCATAAATGATTGGCTACAGGACCGGTGTTACAAGCAGGGCTTTGGATTCTTTGATAATGGCTGGTTTTATAAGCCACCAGTCCAGACAGTCATACATGGGGAAGGTTTGTCTCACAGGGGCAAAAGGAGGCTGAGGCAGGAATTAGCAGGGCTTATTTGGAGACCTTTAAACTAGATTTGAAGGGGGAAGGGGTT
>NW_010287725.1:0-24473 GCF_000700745.2 Antrostomus carolinensis
GCCACAGCCCAATTAAAGGGTTTTTCCAAACAGGTAATGACAAAGCAGATGCCGCTGCAAAAGGATTGTGGACACTAAGAGATGCCCGTCAGCTACACGAGTCCCTCCACATCGGAGCTAAAGCGCTAGCGAAGAGATGCGGGATCCCAGTCACAGACGCGAAACACATAGTGGCTACATGTCCCCACTGTCAGAAAGCACCACTGTGGTCCAGCGGGGTAAACCCCAGAGGTCTCAAAGCCTCCGAGGTGTGGCAGACGGATTTTACACTCTGCCAGTTGCTGAAACCTCGAGCATGGCTAGCAGTAACCGTGGACACATACAGTGGGGTGATCGTAGCCACTCAACACCTTAGGACTGACTCCAAATCAACCATTCAGCATTGGCTGACAGCCATGGCGTGGCTCGGCGTCCCTAATCAGATTAAAACAGATAACGGTCCAAATTTTGCTTCTAAATCGTTTCAGGTATTTGTCCAGAAATGGGGTGTCACCTTAACATACGGCATCCCATATAATAGCACGGGGCAAGCCACAGTAGAATGGGCGAATCAAACTCTGAAATCTAAATTGGAGGTATTGGCAAAAACAGAAGGTTTTGTCAATGCCATCCCCCCGGGAGACCAAGCACGCTTACTAGCGACTGCCCTGCTAGCACTGAATCAATTCCCCAGGGGGGAGGAGGTAAATAGCCCCACCCAAAAACATTGGGCCACTCGAGCGCTAGAAGAAGGCCCGTTGGTCATAGTTAGGAACGAGCTGGGAGAATGGGAACAAGGGTGGAAACTAGCTCTGACAGGGCGAGGGTATGCTGCCGTCAGAAAAGATGACAAAGTTAAGTGGTGCCCGCTGAAATCTATTAAACCAGACCTCCAGGATAAAACTAACGAACACTGTGAGTGTCTTTCCACAGGACCGGATCATCGGACACCCCTGTAACCCGTACAACCCGGTGACGAAGGTCCTACCCAAGCCTGAGAGTTCCGCACTGGCAGAATCCCAACAACAGCAAGACAGCCCCCGGGGGGTGGGGGGCACGCGATATTTCAGCGGTTTGTATAAACATCAACCACGGGAATGGGCGCTAGGGAGATGGGACAATCAAACAGTATTGCAAAACATCATCACCTCAGGGCCCTTAACTTTCAGGTATACCTCTGCAATTCAGTTCCCTTAAACCTCATGTTCATGCACCAAGGAGGCCTCTGTGCCACCTTGAAAGAGAAATATTGCACTCAGTGTTTACAACCCCCAGTTATCCCTGAGTTACCCCAAGTTACAACCCCTAGTTACCCCTAAGTTATTACCAGTTACCCCTTAACTTCCACTTGTTCACTGTGCCTTACGTTTTTGTTCAAGTTTACAACATGTACTTTTTAAGATTGTTACAAAGTTACGGTTGTTATATTTTGGCTAATTTAATTATGCATAGGGAGGGGGGATATGTTGCAGTCAGGGTCTGGCGACCGGAAGATGTCGCGCTGTACGGAAAGATAGGTCCCCTCCTTATGACGTAAGCAGACGGAAGTGACGTTGCGAACCCTATATAATGCCGTGTCACCTATCAATAAACGCCATTTGCCGTCCACCATATTGGTGTCTGTGAGCTGATGGACCGAGCAACCTGGGGTTGGTTGCCGTGCCGTTCCTGAACCAGGTCGCCACGCCTTCGCGGAAGGCAACATTACCTTAGCGATATTAAAACACTAAAATAAAATGTGAATCTTTCTATTTCAAATGGATCATTTTGAGGGGTTTTTTTGCCTTTTTATTCAGTACAAAATGACATATAAGCATTACTGAGACAAAAAATTAAACACTTGAGAACTGAAATATTTTATTTTTACTATGGAAAATTTTGGTATTTGTTTTACATTTTTTAATATCAGAATTTTGAATGAAATGGAAACATAATTTCTGAGTGTTTCCATGTGTAATGAGTCAAGGTCTGTTATCATGTAAAGTGTGAATCCAGCTTATTTCCATCTGAGCTAAAGAGTTTTTAGCTAAAATCATAAACATTTCAAGGTATGAACAGTCTGGCACACATGTAGAAGTTCTTCAAATGGTTTATAATCCTTGTTATTGAAAAAGAAAAAAAAAAAGTTCCTTTTCATCAGTTTAATTTTTCTAACCTCACTTTACAACAACTGGATCTGGTTACATCTTTTTCATCAAACACAGAGATCCAACTCCCTCATTCTTCCAAATACAACAGCCTGTACATTATTAAGTTATGTGATTAAGTCCTAAGTAACTTTCTCTTATACAAGTTAGGAAGGCTGAGTTTATTTAATTAGGTATCTAGTCCGCAAGGTGCATTTACAAAATTCATACTTTAAGAGCTGGACACTTGGGTAAGAACACCACCAGGATCTGAAAATACTAATTAATTTTATGTGCTGACTTTTTACCATTGGGGGTTATAAAATATGAGAATAAAGCTAAGTCTCCTATATTGCTTCATATCTTTATGTTTCTTTACACCAGTTGAAGATATAGTGATATTAAGAATCAGCAATGCTTCTTTTATAACACAGCAGTAAAAAAAGAGGAATGAGTTAGTGAGTGAACAAAAAAGTCACTCAGTATCCTTCTGCATAAATAAACCTACAGAAACCTACCTTAATTTAAAAAAGTAAAACAACTGTATCTTTAACAAAGTATTGCACTGTATCTTTAACAGTCTTTTGCACTGTGTTGTAAGATTTGGATAAAAGTCAAAGAGTAGAGCTTGATGTCTCTATGCATTTAATTTTTTAAATTTTCTCTATAATTTTTTAATTAATTTTCTCTATTAATTTCTTTTATTAATTAATTTCTCTATGTAATTTTCTCTAAATTTTCTTCAATTTTTTAAAATTTTATCTATTAATTTAATTTTACCAAGTGGTAAAATATGTCTTGAGAAGAAGTTTAGGAGTGAGTGGATCTCCTAATTAGTCTTTTCTTGAAGCATGTTGGGATGAAGAATTAGTTTAATTCATAAAGCCCCAGAGAAATAAATTGATCAGGTCAAAAATTACTAACCAGGAGACATGCTTAGAGGGCTGCAATGGGCCTGAGAACTTAGAGCTGAAGGAAGATGCAGGAAACTGTTCAGAAGACCTATGCATCCTATAGAAGAAAGCTTACAAATTGAACACGTTAGTCTGCTTTAAGTCTTGCAACAACAATGTAGAAATTATGAGACATGAGATAAAACACTGAAATGGTTATCATTCTGGATTATAATAAATGCTGAAAAAGTACTTCACCTATTCTTGGACAAAAGGTACCATCTATGCACATATAAAATAAATTGCAGAAATACAGCAATGTTTACTTTTACTAAATGTCTAATTACTCACATCTGTCTTTTGTTTGAGGACACAAATATCAGATTAATCTTCTGCATTAATCCTGTCCTGCAGATGATACAGCAGGTATATATGTCTGCTCTGTATTCTCAGTTTTTATTCAGAAAAGAATAAATAATTCCTTATTCAGTAAGAACACAGGTAGCAATGCTGTAAGTGGAATCACTGAAAAATGCTTAGATTCAGACTAAGGATTCTGGATAAGAGGTCCAATAAGTTATCTGATTCCAGTCTATTCCCCCTATTTCTAAAATGGTGAGAATGCACTGCCCTGCTTTTTTGGGAAATAGCCAGCAAGTAGGATCAAAGTCTGCTTTTATGTAGTCTGTCAATAGTTGTACCAGGACAGGATTTAACCCTGCCTATCCCTTTTTCATTTGGTACAAACATGCCTTCACTCTCACTAACATCCTGAAAGGAACAAATGCTCTACCTAACATCAAAGAAGGAAAAACATGTGGAGAAAGCTGGAAGAAACAGCAGAACTTGCTCTTTCCATCTAAGTGCACAGCTAGTGTAAAATCCTGTGTAAAGAATGGCAGCTAATGGAAAGAGCTTTTGCTCTCCTAAGCCAAAATAGGAACAGCTCAGCCAGGATATATGGATCTCATTCAACCTCAACCAAGCTGCTCAGCGACATCAGATGAATTAATGCAACTGTGTTCAGAATTAAATATGCTAACAGTACACTACAGTAAAAAGGGAAATGTGGATATTTTTACTAATGTAGCTATCAAATGGATGAAAAGCAATGTCTGTAAGTCAAGAAAGACTTAGGACATAGAAAACAGATCAAACTCTGGGAAGGTGGTTGGACCACAGTTCAATCCTTACCACAGAGCTGTACCCTTCCTTGTTCTACCAGAGACAAAATCTTGCAAGTGCTCTTCACACTTAGTTTCTGCCTAGATTTTAATGTTTAGAATTAAAATACAAACCCAGCTCCTTCCATGCATATAATAGCTGTGCTACAGGAAATCACCAGTAGCTGTAAAAGAAACGGAAGTGGTTGCTTTGTGATAGATTATGTATTGAAGTTGTATAGTAACTTACAAAAGATGTCTGCAGCTCACCACCTTCTAATAAAATGTCTGATAGAGCCATCATGTTTTCTAGACAATGAAGAAAAAAAATGATTACACAAAAAAAATCTATAATCACTGAGTGCAAAATTACTTTTACTGAGCATTGCACAGTAGTGGACACCATTATGCTGTTAATATAAGCTGAAATAAAAGCCTATTTCAATAGGCACCTAGTTTCCAGATAGAACTTTGATCAACAGATCTCAAGTGCCTGAGGATTTTTCTATGTCCATGCTACTCATTTGTTCACATGGTGTCAATAATTTGATACAACTCTTCTACCACATATAACACTTTTAAGCATCCTTCATTATGCTTTTCTTTTTCCCAAAAGCTATCAAAAATTATACCAGACAAAAATCTGTTGTCCACGGAGCACTTATATCTCATTCATTATAAAAGAAAAATGATGAAAGAAGTGTTTTCAAAATTAATTAATTCTGAAATATATTGCTCATCTAATCTGTTAAAAGATATAACAGGGAAAATGAAAGTACTTCGATTTACTCTGAGTTATATATTTAATAAAGACATATGATTAGCCTCATGGACTCATGAGAAAGAAACTCCACCTTGCAGTAACTGAAAAGCCATCCTATGTGACTTAATGAAAGTGGTAAGTGAGAATAAAAAATGAAGATAACATAGAAGACAAAGGGAAGATAGCAAGCAAGGACTGGAGAGCTGTGGTAGTCACTCATTGTTCAGTGTAATGCACAAATAAAAGTGCTGATTCTAAACCAAAATCTTCTGCAAATACCTAGTGCTAAAATGGTAATATACTTTTGTTTGCAATGCTTTATGATTAATCACTGTCAAGTTTTGAAGTGGAAAAAATACGCAGTAGGAATGAATCCTTTATTCTCCAGACTTCCAAAGAACTTTTGTGCTTTGCTTATTTAAGAAGTTTCATCAGTGAAATACATATACTTCTGCCAAAATAAAGAGTAGAGGAACAAGCATAGCTCTTCCAAACCTTCGATAATAAAGCTGCCTTGGGAGTTTACATTGAAATATTCAAGTCAAACATGTGTTTTCAAATCCCAGAGAACTCAGTAAAAGTTACTAGAAAGGTGAATACTGGAATTTTCAAATTTTGAATTGATAGCAGCCAAAATACCACAACTTCAAGACTTTTTCTGCATATGAGAAAGATCACAATCAACCAAAGATATACAAAATTCCACTGAATTTAATGTTTGAAAAGGCAGTTCCGTTAGGAATGCCTTTGCCACCATTTAGAAAGTTTCCACTGATGGAAAGATGGAAAAGCAGAAAGAAATAATTTTCAATAGTGAAAAACAAGTGAGAGCCCTGAAGAGCAGAAACATATTCTGTCCTCTCTTTTCTTGTGTTTGTTTTCTGTACAGATGGACTGACTTATTTTAGAATACAGAGTAGTCAAAAACATGAAAACAAAAGAAATATGGGAGAAAAAATGAGATGAACTGCAAAATATTTTTGATAACTTGTCTGAGGATAAATTTAACTCCAATGGAAAAAGGCAGCACTTTATATATGTGTATATACACATCAATTTAAGACATCCAAGCCCCTACATACAATATCTCTCTACAAGGAGAGGGCAAGTCAGGCACAGTGACCTCGCTACACTCATACATTTCTACACTGTGACATGTGCCCATGAGTTCTGCTACATTCCATAACAGACATTCACGTACAGTCTGTGAGACATGCTCCAACTTCAGGCTTCAGATTTGGGCTCTCTGGGTCAGTACTGAAGGATGTCAGTGTCCAAATACAACTCATCTGATTTTTTGTAAAATCATAAATTGATTTCTAACCTGGGCTAGCCCTTTTCACGAAGACGACTTTACTTCTTGATAAATAAAGAAACTAATTATTGGAAGGTTTTCCATATGAAGTAAACTGTGTGCATAGAGATCCTAATGAACCAGGTCCAGTCATTTTCTACTTGTACTTTCACAATCTTTTCCTCTCCTGTGAAACTTCTTCTCACTTGCTTTAAAATTAATCTCTTGCACAGAAAAAAAGCCAGGAAGCATCAGATTACAGCTGGCAGGGAGCAGAGGAGCAGAAAAGGGAGACTAAGGGTCTTCAGCTTCCCTGTTAGCCTCCTGTCACCAAGCCAACATATGCATTCCCAATGCAGAATTATTCTCTGGAAACTCCCTCCAGATGAGAAAACCCACAGAAAAACTACAGTGCTTCAGAGTCTATGTTTTTGTCCCATACCATACCTCCCCCATGTCCGATGAGAAGGTCACTGTCCTACACTATCTTATGTGACACAAAACAGGAATGCTTAGTCCCCTCCACCTCACCACAGCTGTAGTCAAGCCCAAAAGTATTTCATGAAGGAAATATGTCTGCTACGCACTTAAGGAGATTCCAGCAGCTGTGATGCTACAGAGTAAGATCCTATAGCAAAAAGGACAGTAAGAGTGCAAAGCTATGCAACAGATTTAGCCATTGATCAGCTTCTCTGTGATTGTCTGATTATTTATTGGAAAAAAATATACTAATGTCCTAGCAATCACCTTTAACCATCTGTGTGGCTGCTAGATTCAGGTCAGTTCTTTAGAAGCTGAAGGGAAATGCTGCTGATGAGAAAAGTCCAGAGGCAATCCCACACGAGACTTCCTAAATTGAATTCCTGCTCTCAAAGCGTTACTATACTTTCCTCCAAGTTGCATGTCTCAGATTGGCATTGCAAGCCAAGCTCAACTTGGGCACAGTGAGTGCATGATTTAAAAATCAAAGCCAAGAGGTTCTGTCCTTTTTTTAACAAGGCACAGTGAAATTATGCTCATGGCATTGGAAAATATACAGTCAGCCTAGGTTCCTCAAACAGAGGCAGTGAAATGAAACAAGCAAGGATCTATCAAAAACAAGTACAGCACAAGGGCATGTACACAGAGTTACCTGCCAGAGTTGTAAATTCTGAGAAACAATCAAGATCATGTCTTAACAGATAACTTGTATTTCATTCTCATAGCTAGCCAGAAGCAGCCCAGCTTCTCTGAAGTGCTAAATCTAGTGATTAGCAAAGTAGAAGATAAGAAAATATTTTACTTATACTACAGTCCCCTAGTATTTTCCCATTGAGCACATTCTCACTATTTCCAGAACATCTGACAAAATTTCTCTCCAAGTCTCTTCAGGTACTTCTGTCTACAAAGACAGGTTCATCCTTTCCGAGAATGAACCACTACAATGGGACTTAAATGATCCACTCAAAATCACTTTTCTCAGAGAGGATATGACTGAAAAAAAGGTACTCTAATGTAAGATTGGGTATGCAGATTTCCACCTCACTAAGAGAGGGATAACAGTATTCTGTCAGAAAGGAAAGCTGTTCATTACAGGAAAACAGCCTGTACCTGGACAGTTACAGTAGAGTTTGAACATAAAATCATCCCATGGCTTATTTCACAGTAGCTTCACAGAGAGATGAAAACTCTCACCAGCAATTTTCAGATCTAGTATGAGCAACAAACACCTGTTTGTTGATAATTAAAGAAGAAAAATGAGATAAGTTCAAAGAATATATTGTTACATTTTGTCCCTGCACTGAAGGGACTAGGAAAAAGGCATATTATTATTATTCTGATTGAAGGACAAAATGGACAAAATGCGTCCTTTCTAATAAAATTGTATGTATGACAGGAAAATATTTTTTTTAATGTCTTCAGAAGGACTTAGGTCCATATTTTTATTTGCAATAGTTGTTGGGGGTTTGGGTTTTGGTTTGGGGTTTTTTTTTCACATTGGTGGCTGAAAGATCCCTGCCAGCTGTGAGTTTAATTAAATCGTGCTAACAGACCTCACTGGATTTCCAGTTGCAAGGGAATCTCTACAGAAGAACAGCTGTTATGGGTCTGACCAGAGGTTCATCTAGCCTGATAGTCCCTTTTCTGGCTATGACTCATAATGTACAAGAATATAGTACCTAAAAATCAATTTTCCTTTTTCTTTCTCCATGATTACAGTCTTATGCTCCAAAAATCATAGTTTGATCCTAGTACCATGACAAAGTCTTTCAATGTTTCATGTACTTTTCTGCTTTGTCTTCTAGTTAAGCTGGTGGTCTCAGGTATCATATATATACATCACTTTTCTCCCCTTCTTTTATGAACAGATCTGCAAAGTATATTTAGATACATTTCTATGGAGCTTCTTAGAATATTCAAGTATCTCTAAAACTGTAGACATATTTTTATATCCCCATATGTGCGTCTGCAGAGTTTTTTCATGGACTCCAGAAAACTGGCCAAGAAAAACAGCATATGCAAGAATCTGAGTGTACAGGCATATATGTGCATCTCTAAAGGCTGCATGAAAGTCTTTTAGAAGTAACAGGTTCTTTAGTTTCTAGGACAACTTAAATCAAGGATCAGATATATCTGACAAGCAATTTAGTATTCTGCAATCAAGAGAACTGTATTTTTTTATGAATGATTCAAAATACTAATTACAGAATAATCCCAGATAACTTTTCTCTGTGGCTTATTAACAATGGCCTGACAGCTGATTTATACTTACATGTTGAACCACTTCGTATTATATATTCAAATATGGTGATTTCCTACACTATTTCTGTTTGTAAGTATCCAGTAATGCACTGTTTTAAGGCAGAGTTCTCATATGAGATGCCGAAGAAAACTTTTCCCATATATCTAAAATAATTGTATTTATAACAATAAATTGAACAAGACAAAACTGGTTACTGATTTGAGTTTACCAGTTTCATTACGTTTGTTTCTAGAAGTCCTATTTCATACTACACAGCTCCCACTGAAGTCACTGAAAGGGTTTCATTTTTCATAGTTTGGAATGTTCATTAGATATTTATATGAAAAATGAGAACATACTATGCTACAGTATATATAAAAAAAACCCGATTTCATAGGTTAATAAACTCTCATACTCCAGGGTATAACTCAACCAGTAATTTATAGGGTTAGACAGAAGCTTTGCTCACAGACAAGTTATTTCAAAGAGAACCCAATTAAATGTTAAGTACCTTCCTTTAAAGTATCCCTTCAGTTAGAAACTGGATAAAATATGGTATGACAGATTCTTTGCCTGGATCTTTGTGAAACCAACTCCCTGTCTGCCATCCTTTTTAGAGTGACTTCCAGAGCTCTCTTTCTCAGTCCAGACTGCTCTCAGTATTGTTCACACAATCAGACATCAGCTGGATCAGCTGATTATATTCTTTAGGATTTAAAAAACATTTTCTAGCCATTTTACTTCTTCATTTCACTTTATTCTACTTCCTACATCCTTTATTCTTTAAGGTATGAAATAACCATTTTTTTCAAGTGAGCAATGCAAATTCTCTGTATATTGCTTGCATACCATACATACTACCCTGAAATACACCTACATTTGAAAGCATAAATTATCTTCTTTCATTTGCACATGGATTCTTCCAGTTGTAATCCTATATCCAAAGTACAGATAAGTGCAATATCTAAAACTGTATTGACCAAATTTATCCAAGGCTTGCATTAAACAAAGATAAAGAGAATCCTTTTTAAATGTAGAAAGGTTAAACATATAAGACACATACAATTATCTACCTTGTTCTTAATACACTTCAGAAAAAAATTTGGAAGAAGAAAAATCCTTCATCCGCTGCAGACACTGATCAAAGAGTCTTTACAAAGCACCAGGATTAACTGTTTCAAAAGTGACCGTTAGTCTGACCATCCTTTTAATTAAAGATGCTTCTCAACTGTTTCAGCACATTTTACCATTCATGTATCTTATCATTTAATATCATTACATCTTCGCACAAATTTATCAATGAATGTACCTTACAAAATTCTTTGTCCTTCCTCTTTGGGTTGTATGTTACCTCTGGTAATAAACTCAACTTCAACAAACACTCACATAAATCATCGTAGGAAAGGAATTAAAACAAAGGAAAGCAGAAAGTTATTTAAAGTTTTTATGAGAATCCGAAGTGACTGTACACAGTAAGACAAGGGCCTTTCACTCAATGCAAAGCAAAACAGCAATCCAGACCTGGAATGCAGCACAGTGAACTGTGAAGACTTAGCCATCAGAAGTAGAAATATCCATTCCTGTTGTTTCTCCTCATTTCTTAGAGAAGCTCAAATGAGTCAGTTTGCCCAATTTTATATGTAAAAAATAAGGTAGGGAATTTATTCTCATTGCTCCCTTACATCTAATAATCATGTGGCAACCACTGAAGTTGGTTTTCACTGGTGAGAAGGCTAGAGGCAGATGTCACTGCAGGTGGTACCTGCACCAAAAGGAACTGGTGTCAGCTTCTCCTGAAGAGGCAAACACAAAGTTAACTTCCACTAAGCTTGGGCACAGGGGTAGCCTTAGGTTTCAGAAGCGAAAGCCACAAAACAGTCTCCTCCTCCTCCTCCTTGCCTCCAGTGAGGCAGGAAGCACGTACACAGCAGCATAGGACCCGCCTTGTAAACATCCCAGATCTGCCCAGAGCCAGAAAACACACCTTGTCCAGGTGGGTCAAGGTCAGAGACACGATTTGCAGCTTTCTGTTTCCCTCTGCTGCTCCTTTCCTCAAAATCGATATTCCTCTGAGATAAGAGATAAGAAAATTTTGCTTTAACAAGTCCCACAGCATAAACTCCTCAGTAACTTAGAACAGGAAGATCTTCTGTGGTAGTTTGTTAAGTTTTGCCTGCCTGCTAAGAGAAAATAATAAAACAAATGCTGTACAGACACAGAAATGTATATTTCATTAATTGTGTTTCTTGCAATGGCATTTAAGAGGACTGTGCTTTCAGAATGAAGCAACATGATTTAATTTCTGAAATACCCTTGTGTCTGAGATACGTACCTATTTTATAAGCAACTACTCACTACCTCATGGTATACAATGTGCAACTATAGCCCTCTGAAGTTACAGCCAAATTCTACCATCTGGACTTCAGTTAAAAAGTCTGTTAAATAATAACAGAAAACATTTGTGACAGAATTATATTTTAAAGAAAGGAGGTTGAAAGTAAGACCCTCTTCTTGCTTTAAGTAAGGTCCTTCTTTAGTTTCACTGTGGCTTAAAACAATTAATGATAATAGGAAAAAGGACCTCCCAGTATGACGACAAATTATAAACAAGATAATTCATTTGGTAACTTTTTTTGCCAAAACTCCAGTATCATCCTGATGATGCTAGATGAAAGGGAAGCATAAGGACAGGTTTAGACATTTTGTACTTATGAACTCATCCTTGGGACAGCACACATTTTCTTCAGTGCTTCTTTCACATTTACTTAAAGCACGATAAATATATCTATCCAAGCAACTATATCAACAGTAGGAGCTTATTTTACCTAAGATCATGCACCATGTGTTGTTATGTAGGTGGAAAGGCAGATAAGTTTCTCCTTCTTCCTCAGGATGAGTAGGTGAGTGGAAAAATGCCATACGAATCAAATTATCTTTGATTCATCATTATAACATTCACATCACACAAAATGACTTGCATTTAGGAACTCATTTTTTACCCCTGCATTCCTGGGAAGTATACAGTATTCAAAAGAAGAGACCAGAACCCAAGGAGTCCCAGGATTCAAGATCCAATTTGTCTTTGCATTTACTCCACAATAATTTTTAATTAATATTTTAACAATAATTTGTATAATAATATTTAACAAATTCATGCTGCAACTAAATTTCTCTGATAAATGCCTACTCAAAGCACTTAGAATCCTTTTCTTTGAAACATCTGTGGTTAGAGTAAATCATATAATCTACAGCAACCAGCTGAGCTCAGTTCAAGTGTGAATATTCTTCTTTAATCCACCTGAATCTCCTATACTCCTCCCCACACATTTTGTGGGCAAGGAAAACCAAAATTCTTGATCACACAGAATGTCCCACAGTATTTTCTTCTAAAGCATTCAAGCATAAAATTAGGGACACATTGCATCATTCCTTCAGATGTTTACAGTAGTGGTATTATCGTAAATCTCAAACTGACTTCCTTATTTGATCTTTTCCCAGCATGTGAACATTCAGGCACTGGAAGCATCTGTGGGATTCTGAATACATCTGAAGTAATGTTCACATAAGTCCCCTGCTGAATGGGTCTTAAATCTGCAGCATTTATTGTTCAGGCCACTGCTTCAAGTTGACTTGCAGTGCAAGAGGATTCCTGCAGAGGCTTTATTAAAGTCCAAATTCTGCAGTCTGATATAAAATGCAATTTCTCAGCTTGTTATATGCAAAATATATCTGCTCACAACACTCTATTTCAATCACTTAACATGCAAAGCCAATTGGGAGAGGGATCTGTGGGGAAATAAATGGTTTTGTAGTCTCATTCCAATCAAAAGACTGAGGATGTGTTTCTAGCTGAGCCATAAGCAACTCTGAAGAATCATAACCTCTTCTTCCTCTATCTCTAAAAGTGATGTTTCTTATTTCACATAGAGAACAAACAGGATAAAGTTTCATTGATTTGTGATGCTATAGGAATTAAATGTAAAACAAACAAAAAAACCCAAAAAATAACACAATTAAAAAATCAGTAAAATATCTTCCTTATTTGAATTTAAAAATAAAAACCTCATTTTTCCCAGTCTTATTCCATCCCACCACAGAAACCACCTAAACATTGTAAAGTAATGGGAAGATACTGGTGAGCTGGGTCTCCAGATTTCAAAGGATTTTTGCTTCCTTATTCATACACCAAATTCAGCTAAAGGTATTATTAGTTCTCTTTTTCCTCAGTTCATCTAACATGGGCCTTTCTGCTTCTTCACTCAGTGCTATTTCTAGGTGTGAATGCCTTTTCTTCCATGTGAAATTGATATCCTATCTCATTAACATACTATTTCTTTCAGATTTCATTGACTTTCTTGTCTATAGCTAGTATTCTCTATTTTACCTTTTACTTTCTTTGTTGTTGCTGCTCTTACTCTATAACATGTTTTGGAATGTAGTTTACATGAAAGACACTATACAAAAACCTACAGATAATCTAATTTCTTTCTACCAAAGAAAACAGAGTTCTCTACAGGCAAGAGTTATATCTATTATTCTAGTCATTCAGGGGGGCTAGTTGATGAAAACATCAGACTATCTAGTGAAGGTATATTCTGCATTATTGCTGTTCTGTAAGGGCAAAATGCAATGGGAAATACTGTTTTGTTTGCGGTCATTAATTTCTGTGTTGCAAAAAAAGTAATGCTGAGCAGATGCACCTTTTTTCTGAACAGAAGTGTTTTCTCTTCCTAATTAACTGGGGACTTATTCAGAACTGGCTCAGCAATATAAAATTGACCTTTGAAGATCAAAGGGATAAGTCATATGGGGCTAAATCCTGCCTCTCTTATGCATGCAAAACTCCCACATGTTTCAGATGAGTTTGCATCAGCATTTAGACAATTGATCATCATATACCATGAAAAACAGCCCCAGGACAGTTTAATCTGTACAACCAGAACTTCCATGTCTCACTTTATAATCTTTCCCCTCCTCTCCAGTGTCCATACCCTCCCTTTTTTCTGGGTTTCTTCTGGGAAAGTTTTACTCCCACCCACAGCTTCCTCAATCATCCCATTTTGCTTTAGCACAGTTTGCAAGCTTCTTGCAACACACAAAATCTTGGGAGTGAGAATACACTGCATAATTTAAAAGAGCATTCTTATTACTCTGCCTCTTCATTTCAATTGTTTGAAATTCTTCTGCACCTGAAGGCATATGCACAATCCAAACCAGGATCCAAGTGTACTTACATATATATATTATTTCTTGAGTGAAGCGTTTTAATACCAACATCCGTGGGGTTAAACAGTTCACAATCAAGCAAACATTTTTCTTACAAAATACCTTACAAATTACATTGACTATATAGGGGGGTTTGCATATTTATATTATATATTAAAAATACTCACTACAGTAATATTATGTCTACTGCCATAAGCATTGTTTTAATTTTTTTTCCCCAAAAAATACTTAAATTTAAAATAAACCCTTCTGGTATCACAAGGTGAAAGTTGTGAGATCTCAACAACACCAACAATAGCCAAAAGCATAATAGAGATTTGTGTGCTCAGTGTATTATATCCCTTCTCACAACCACAGTTTCATTTTATGATTATTAACTATTTAGGCACAGAATATAGTCTGCAGTCATTCTAGTCATTAAAAAGAAGTCTAAAAAATTCTAGTCATAACAGCCAAATGACACAGGTGCGAGAAGTTCACAGTGCCCTAATAACTCTTCAAAGTTAGTCAAGGGCTGTACTGCACCAATCACACTCTAAGGCAGGGAAGAAGTGATTTAAGTTTCAGGAAAAGTCCTGAACTGATATTGTTTAGAAAGAATGAGAATACACCTTGGATGGTGTCAAGTTAACAGAGCTCCTTGATTGTCCATACAGCTACGTTTGATAACACACTTGTGAATATAACATTTTTAGCCTGGCTTCTGATGGAATTAAGAATAATGCAAATTTAACTGTACACCATCTCATAATTTGCTAACAGACTGAAAGGGATTTAATAACATTTATCAACATGTTTTTAAATTAGCAGATGGGAAGACAAGATAGACCTGTAATTCACCTGTAAAAAACTCCAGGCAATTCAAACATGGTCATAAGGAGAAAAAAAAATCCTTATAAAGATTCTGGCAGAAAAACTTTGATAAGATCTTGTGCCTTCACTGACATCAAAGTCAATTAATATAAATTGCAAATTCACAGGAAAACAATCTTCCCAAGTTCCACTATTTATGGAACTGTGCCGTAGCATACAATGTTTTATACAGAGCAAAGCTTTTTAAGTGTGCAATGATTTCATATTCTTCTTATTTTAAGACTTCTTCCTGGATGTTGAAAACGTAGGCAGCTGAAAACCACTACTCAGACTCTCAATCAGTGACCTTAAAAGGTTTTTCAAGTACTCAGGGCCATTGAGGCAACAAACGTAAAACCAAGTACTAAACTATATTCAAATTTTATACCCTGTTATGCTTTTAGCTTACATATTCTTTAAAAAGCTAACACATTAAAGTCAAATAAAGAAGGCCTCTCGAGAGTCCGATGCACCAATGCTGCAATTGGCTACACTCTATGAGGTGGTAATATATCTATCCACAAAGAGTGAAACTGTGTTGATCTCTACATTAATAGTTTTGCAGTACCTCAGATACCTCTGCCTACATAAACTCTGCACAACTATTCCATTAAAACACTCAGGATAAAATTATACACTGAATTAAACCCCCAAATTCAGCCCTAAGAGCTATTTCAATAAACCAGAATGTTAACACAATAACTGTATAGACACAGACTATGAACATGTTTAGACTGGAAATCAGAAGCTTCTTAACTAGCTGTGAAATACAGAATATTATTTCAGTATGTGTAGAGAGAGCAGTAAAGCAAAGAGGTTTTAAGAAAGGCCTAAGTCAGTTTATGAATGGGATCATACATACTGATCACCCTTAATCAAAGTCCAGTATTTTTTCAATCATATACACTCATGGAGTTGAGTGACATTCCCAGAGCTTGAATCAGAATTATAAGCCATAACAGAGAGTCACAGACCCAGGAGGACATGTGATGCTGCAAGCAAACGAAGGCCATGCTCCTGGCTAGGAGGCTGGCATGTGCCCTGGATTCAGTTTGCTATTCTGCTATTGTCTCTCATGTTTCCTCAGGCACATCACCATCCCAGAAGCTTTTCATCTGTGATGGAAGGAAATACTTAACACCATCAGAGGTAGGTACAAGGATCAATATCGTATGGATCTTAGATACCGACATAACAAAGATCATATAACTACCTTTACAGGGTGCTTTTAATCCAAAAAAATCTCAGGTTTTTATGAGCACAGGCTCCTCAGCTCTGTTAGCACACCTAGCTGGCATCTGCATTTCAGGCCAGGTGACAGAAGCACTGCTGAGAGGGCACAGGCCAGCAAGGGGGCCGCTCGCAGAGAGCAGAAGGCAGCCAGGGATGACGCAGTGCTTGCGGTCCTGCTGCCTACTGAGACCAAGCTGGAGCCCTGGACCGCACTGCGGCTGCTGCAACCACGGGAAAGGGAGCGTGTGTGTGTGTCTGTGTGTTAGGGGCGGGGGTCAGGCTGGGGGGCAGCTTTGGACACCTCTGAGTATTACTGTCCTCTACCTCACAGCCCCCAGCACAAGAGCCAACAGCTTCCTCTCTGGATCTTTCCCCTCAGCCTTCTGGTTCACCTCCATCCTCCTTCGCTCCTGCCCATGCCAGGAGAAGCTGTTCCTCTGTTATCTCTGATGGAACAAAACTCAGTTTCACCTGCTCTGCTGGGAGGCACTGAGCTGATGCCGGTTGCTACATCAAACGATGCCTCTGCCCCTGTCACTGTCACAGCTGCTTTTTAATTCGGGGACTGGCACTCTGGCAGTTTACTGCATATTTGCGGGCTTGGTACTGCCTGGTGGATGCTTTGTGATGACTGCAGCCCCAGAAGAAAGCACAGAGATTAATATGCAGCTTATCTGTATTTAACAGTGAGTCAAAATATCAAAAAGCTATGTATAAAATTGCATCCCTGTTGCTACCTAAAGGAGGCTATACTCCTCTGTGTTTTTCCTGTGAACACTGATTTTGTAGCATCTTATTCAATTAGGATTTTTTTATTCATATTTTGCAGATGAAGTCATACATCCAGCTTGTTAGTCTAAAATTCACAGATTGCCTCCAGTGTTACACTTCCCCTTTTAACAGTACACTCAGATTTCTGTTTATAGAAAGTGAAGTAAAAATATAGCTCCCTGTGGGGCATTTCAGAGGATGACTTTGAATAAGCCAAAGGCAGTATATTAAAGATCAGATCTTTATTACAAAAGCTTGTAAATTCATGGTAACCGGCAAGAAAGAAAGACCACAGAATTTTTATTTTTTTTTTAAAGACTAAATTCAATAAATAAGCTTTATTGATGGGTTATTGGAGAGTAGACAGTATTGCAGAAACAACAGCTTAGAAGATAGATCACTATCCAGGCTAATAACAGTTCACACCCATATCTGGCTGGAATTCTGATATCCCCATATGGAAACCAGGGCTAAATCAAATAATCAAAAAAAAATCAATATAGGATTTGGACTCTAAGCACAAACCTGCCAAAAGGTCAAGAAAATGGAAGGGCTCAGCTCTAATCAAGAGCTGAGTATCTCATTTTCATCCACAGCTTCTGCATGTGCATAACAACAGAAAATGAAGGAAGCAAATTTTTTGCACATAGACTGACTGGATTATTTTCTTTGAAACATATCCTGCTTTAGAGTTTGTTAAAGTAATTCTCACCATAGTGCCTCCTCACCTTTGTAGAACAGAAGTTCAAGCCTGTTAAATGCTATGTGACCCCATGGCATGAGTATATTAGAACCCTTTACCCTCATGTTAAATTAATAGAGTTGAGTGGATTCATCATGATGCACAACCAGTCATTTTGAGGGCTTTGTGATTTTTATTGTTTTGCTTTGGATTTTAGAGGGGTTTGGTGGGGTTTCTGGCTTAATCACTTGGGCCACATCAACATTTTTACTTTGCTTAAGTAAGCAATTTCTTTGTGATACAAAATTCTGACTAAATACTTTAATCAGCTTTTGCTCAGAAACTGTTTATTTCCATCTGCATTACAAATGCAGGATTTAAACAATCTATCAACACAGCATAATGCTCCAAGTGATCTTGTCAGATTGTCCTTTCCTCTCAGGGATGTAGCTACTATATTCTGTACTTCTGAAGAAAGGAAATAATAGGATTAGAAAAACATTGAGGACAAGGGGATGTCAAACAAAAGAAAAGCATGCTGCAGTTCTAAAGCATTCTCATCTTGTATTGGGAATTGTAATCCATTTGTGCTAAAGACTTCGCTTCTGCTCATTATACAAAAAACCATAAAAGACTTATATACTTTGATACTGTAGTTTGGCCTATAGGGAACTGTAATTAAAACACATTTGAGTAAATGCAATTTTAGTCATTATTAAGCAACCTAAAGTACAGTCAGCCACACAAACACAGCATTATCTGAGGATTATGAAGTGTGAGACAGCCAGCAGTCAAATAACCTTAAAGGTCTAGTCCTTACTTAGCATATCAAAAATTAGTAATATACAATGCCCAACTAATTTAGAAAAATAATTCTATACATCTATGAAAGAAATGCAAAAATGTGGGCCAACAGCAATAACTAATTTCTGTAAGCACTTGCAGATGTTGTGCAGAAGTTAACTCAGTTCATTATTCAAATGAACAGCCTTTGTTATATAGCACAGAACTCCAAGCAAATCCTCTAAATCCAAATACCTAAAGCTTTCCTTTGTATCACTATTAGACAATTTTATTTAAAAAAGAAACACTATTTAAATGAGTAACATTAGATATACAGTATAACTTTCTAAAGAAAAGCTTTGTGGTCTATTTTCCTGGTCTTCGGAGATATGAATCAGGTTTCTTTTCACGCACCTCTGTATTGCCTCAGCTTCAGGTACTAGGCTAAATAAGCATTCACTGAAGACTTAGTTCTGTTGAATTAGGATGGTACTGAGAAGAGTGACCTTCTCTGCATATTGAAGTTTACATAAGAAAGGTGAAAAAATGTAAAAGGCCATGCTTTCCATTTAAACAGAGCAGCAAGCAAGAACAGATCATCCTTAAGTGTGTTAGGGTGGTGTGCTAATCACTCTCAAGTCTGTAACTGTGAGTGAATAGCATTTGACTATTGGTCAGGAAATTGCACAAAAGAGAAAATTTAGCTCTAATGATAATATGTTTAACTCTAAAAGCAATATCAAAGCCAATTTTGAAACTCAACATAAAGACTTAAGGTATTTCTCCTATCAAGACCAAACCAAAAATAGTAAAAACTAAAAAAAAACCAAAACAAACTATACCTCCTCCCCCATCACCACCCCTCAAAAAAACCCAACCACAACTAAAAACAAAAAAGCCCTGCTTTTTACTCAGAACATATTTTCCTGTACCTGGAATAAGTGAGCTGCAAGTCTCAGAGAAGAGGACTGCTGGGATTTCAAACACAGTAAAAGAGAGTCCAGTGAGACTGTGAGACTCAAGACATCAGTCTCTCTCACATCTAGATCAAGGTAATTCAGATGAGAATTCATTGTGTCAGAGATGAGCTGAACTGAAAGCAAAACAGGAGCAATTTGGCATTCCCCATTGCTGCTGTTAGCAAAGCCAGCCAATGTTTACAGTGGTTGCACTTAATGTTCTCACAACGCCTTTTCTTGGCCAATTCTCATGTGCGAACACCATAACAATATAATATAATAACACCAACCTGCTTTAGGTCCCTGTATTCCTCAGTGCACATTCAAACAAGGCTAATGCATTTTTGCCCAGATGGGTGTACATTTCTGTGTATCAAGATACATAGAGAAAAAGCCAAGCTCAAAGCTTCTTCTCTCCTGGGTGGACCGCAAAGCTACAGAGTCAGTTCCCCACCCCACTGAGCTTAGTGGTACAGAGGAGGTACAGAATGTTCATCCTATCAGAAAATACTACTTGAGTAGGGTAAAGCTATCAGTTAATACTTTGGAAAATGCCTCTGGAATGTATTAGAACTGCCCATCTGCTCTCTGCAGAAAGCAGGGTGTTGAGATGCGGAGATAACACAAACGTTCACAGAGAAATACAAGTTACTGACTCTTTCTGACCCACTTGGCTGCTAGTGTACCTATAAACTAAAACACTAAAAGCAGTCATCAAAAATATGTCTGTATACAGACTGCAGTAGGATTTGCAGTTGCAAAATGTTGTCATATTGGTACAATCAAATGAGAGATTGATTTAGCAATAGCATTATTTTTAGCTGTCGAACAAATTGTAAAATCATTGGATGCCACACATTTTTTCACAAGATCCATCAGTGTGGCATTGAGTGTCTCTTCCTCATTTTTAGATATAACGGCAAAAATCATGAAGAGGCCATAAAGCTCTACTTTTCAGAGCCATTCAAGCATGCACTGGCTGTACTTCCACTGACCTGTTCCATCACAGATAGGTCTGATAGAGCTCTGCTTCATAGGACTTTCACCAGACTGCTCCCTCCTGGAGTGTTTCTAGGGCACACCCAGCACCACATGCCTGAGAACTAGATCCCCAAATCTCCCTGCTTGTGTCCCTGTGCTAAGCTTACAAATTGTCCTCTGACTCCCACCAGCCAGTCCTCTCCCCAGCCTGCACGCCAAAGAGGCAGGAGAGCTATTCCTCTGTCTAACCACATCACACTGAAAGTATTCAATACCTAGAGATCAAAGCAAAATTGTTCATTACTAAAGCATTAAAAATTGTTCTAGACAAAGGTGTGCTTGCAAACATGCAGTTGGACATCCTTTTAAGCTGTAAAGTGTCTTCATAACATTTCTGGGCACCTTGAGAGTTACTTCTGAACCCTGGAGTCTTTTCAGCCCAGTTTACCTTAGCAAGACCAGTTCCTCTCTTATTACCCACTGTGTTTTGTGCCAGGCTTTCCAGGTGATGCTGGGACTATATTTCAAAAAATTAGCTCCTTTATTGTGTATTTAGTAATTTTTCACCCTCTTCCTGCAGATGGACAAAGTATATTAATTCTTGGTCAAACCATAGTCATTAAGTTTTAAGTATTGTCCCGAGGCTGAAGGGTATGTGTTGAAAACCTTGACAGTAAATGTAGATAAACATTTAACAAGAAGTATTCACAATACAGCAATTTTCATAACTATATAATAATTCTGTAATATTGATTGGCATCCGTTTATCATATGCAAGTTCCCCTAATCATCACATGTACTTAATGATGTCTATTTGAGCTGCTGCTAGGACAGGCAGCATCTGCAGTTCTTGCAAAATGTGGATTTATATAACAATACAAATGTATCTACTCTAATTTTAGCTCCTGTCAGCAGGGGAAAATGTTTGCAGCTAAAATACAAAGTTTGAAATTTTTATAAACAATTTATTTGTACTTACTGTACCACCAGCCATACTCACACATGAATAAAACCCAGAGGATTTTCCTGTTAATTTGTTCAGCATTACAATTGCAGCTTAGCCAATTTTCTACATTTCTTCTGATTGTTCTGCCCCTGCCCTTTAAATTATGAGATATCTCTCTGCTGTGACTGCAGTAGAGACTATTTCGTTTCTCTATTAATAATTCCATTGAGAAATATGAAGCAGCCTGGCAAGATTAGTTTAAGCTTTATTATTTTCCTAATCTCTTAAAACTGAGTACTACTCCAGTTACTACAAGGATATATTGTATTTATCATTGTTCTTGCCAATTCAAGAATATTTTCACATTCAGAAATATTTGCATGCTATCTGATTTAAGACATGGTAGCAGAATAAAGTGGCAGAAGAAGATGGAGTATCCTTAAGGATGGACAGGAAACTCCTTGCTTTTTCATTCTTTAGGTTATATTATGTTTGAGTTTGGGGTTTTTTTGTTTTAACTGGTTGCCATGTGAACTGAAAATACAGCATACAGACTTCTATACCTTTTAATGTATTCTCATTTTGAGAAAGATAGGCAGTTTTTAATGTATCTCTCTCTCAGAACAGATTGTATTGCAGACTAGACCTCATGCAAAAGAAGAGTTCAGAGTATCGTAAACAATTCAGCTAACTGCAACTTCCACTGGGCAGATTGACCAATATGCTTTAATTTGGAAACAAAACCACTGACTTTATTACACCAAATACAAAATCATCACTAACAGCAAGTGCTGACAATGGAATAGCTCTTGAATATTAGGATTTGGTTATTCACCTGAAATTCTTAAGAACTGAGCATTTATGAATGAAAAACTTTTATAATTAGTATCCATCCTCTGTACAATCCTCATTATCTTGTAACTCAAGAATAAAGTAAAATGCATGGGAGTATAAAAGTGTTTGTGATGGAGATAGAGGAAGGAAAAAAATAAAACATTCTTTACAAGAGCACTTAGATTTAATGCCAAAAAAAAAAAAAAAAAAAAACAAGATTGCTAAAAATGATGGGAAGGAATTCTTACATTCCAGCCATATGCTGAGATTAATCTTTTCTAGAAAAACTTCAATAGAAGTGTATCTGGAGAAGAGCACTTAGCTGGGTACAAGTCGTAGACACTTGTACTTGATTTATAAGGGGAGGAAATGGAAGAACAAGAGGGAGAGGAAAAGCTATATTAAGAAGTCAAATTGCAGGAGCCCTTTGACTGCTATTACAAACTGAACATCTTCAATACTGAAAATCTGCCATTAATCTCTTATTTACATGAAAAGCACATGTTTCTTTTTATCTGAAATACTTACAGTAATGACAGGAGCTGGGACTAGACAGATAAACACAATATGTCTGGTTATCAAGAAATTTAGATTTCCTATCTATATTAGGGTTTGAAGCTGATATTTGCCTACTGCAAGCAGATAGTGCATCTGCTCAGTGAAACTTATGTTCCCATCATTTTTACTGCTAATAGCAGTGGTGAAATAACATTTTCATGGGGCCCAGTTTTTCAGGAAGCAGACATGCCTAATGGGGAGGTAGTCCAGTTACTGAATCCTCCCCAAAATCACAGATTGTAAAGCCCAAAAGTTAACAATGGTGAAGTCCAACAAGAGGCTCGACACAAACCCATAAAATTCAATAGAAAGGTTTTAAGGCCAAATTGTTCAGAGTGAAATATTTGAGCCAAACAAACAGGCATTTTGTGATGCAACCATTCTCAGTAAATTTCCAGGAAGGACTGCCTCTTGCTTCATTTTTAATCAGACTTGGAAAACACAGCAGGTGTATGCATCTGCTTCTTTCTATGCATGTCCGATATGAAAGTGGGTGATTGGGAGTCATCATGTTTATTTATCAGCTTTAGTTATTTTTTTAACAGTTCTAGAAGCACATGTGACTTTTAACAGGAGATCATGTGTTCCTTTGAACATCTGTGCTGTGTAATGGAAAACAGTAATGTTTCTGTCTTGCTTAACCACCTAAGTCAATGTCAGGGAAAACAGGAGGCCATGACACTACTCATGCAAGGAAGATAGAAATTAATCTCCGGTTTTGTTTTCAGGGTATTCTGTCATGTAATTTATCAGCCTCACTATAGGTTAATGTACCCAACACACATATCTACTTTGATCGCAATATTAATTCTGGTGATTGGCTTGAAGTCCCTGCATGGATACTCATGCCATCCAATGTAGCAAATGCAGAAGGAATACAAACATAGCAGTTCAAGATTAATCCCATCATTCATTAAAAAAACCTACTTTTTTTTCTCACTCTGCTACATGTCCATTTCACTCTCTCTCTCTCTTATTTACATAAAACTCCCACTGATTACACAGATTATGGTAATTAAACTAAATCATTCTATGGGAGTGCTGCCAAAGACAGATAAACCCAGGTCCTGCTATACATGTGTCATATAATGGGGATATCAATTAAAGTGCCCGATATTGAGCACAAAGATTATCTTATTTTGACATAACCACATACTCTTACATTTCTGAATCATAAGGCCACAGTTTATCTATTGATCTACAAGCAGATTCTCTGCTGTGGGATAATATTAATTAAGACTGCTAGAAAAGTGTCTATACGTATCTCAAGTTTTTACTCATTTGTTCTTTTAACACCATTGAGTTGCACATTAAAAAAAAGATGTGGGCAATGTCAACATCACATTTAACATTCCTTAAGAGTTGTCACATCTCTATTCCCAATCCACAAAAAAACCTACTAATTCCTGAAATAATTAGAGTTTTACTCCTTATTTTGAGGACTGTGGTGGGTTGGCTCTGGCTGGATGCCATATGCCCACCAAAGCCTACTCTATCACTCCCCCTCCTCAGGTGGACAGGGGAGAGAAAAATATAATGAAAGGCTCGTGGGTAGAGATAAGGACAGAGAAACACCACTCACCAATTACTGGCACAGGCACTTGGGGAAAAAAAAAACAAAACAAACACTCACCAGTTACTGGCACTGGCACGACTTGGGGGAAAAAAAAAAAAATCAAACCAAATTTAATTTATTACCAATCAGACA
>NW_010287726.1:0-16598 GCF_000700745.2 Antrostomus carolinensis
AGGGCCCAGGGGAGCCACGGGGACGCTGACGTTATTGTCATTCAAGTGGAAAGATGCTTTTAATGCCAATAAATCATGAAAGAGCAGGAACCTTGGTTCTGGAAGCACCACGTGGCGTGAGGGGCACCGCCAGCCTGGACCAGCGCTCCGTGTTGCCGCAGCCATTTGGCTTCACGGGGCTGCGGCGAGGGCAGGACTATTTTTATTCCTGGCAGCACATCATTCCCTGGCTCTGCTGGGAGAGACACAGCCGAGGAGCTGCTCACCATGACTTGGAGCTTCTCCCTGCTCCAGCGCGTGAGCTGAGGGATGATAAACAGCACCAGGGCCAGGTTGCCACCCTTCTTCTCTCTCAGAAAGTCCCTTGGGGGGGGGGGAATAAAAAAGAAAAACAAAAAGAGCAAACCCCTGACCACTGGATGACAGCACCAGCCTGGGGTTGTGGGTTCAGGGTGCTGGCGTCACCCCAGGAAGCATTCGTCGCCGCTCCCAGGTTTGTTGTTCAAGTGAGCTGGAGCCACCCGCCTGCAGAAACCATCTTCTTTCAGCCTGAAAACAACCATCTCCTCTCTCCAGAGCAAAGCCAGCACGTGGCCAGCACAGAGGTTATTTCTTTGTGCAAACATTGCAAAACCATTTCAGCCCCTGGTTGTGTCTGGCAGGCGGCCGGGGCCAAGCCCAGGGGTCACAGAGCCTCCACCGCTCCCAAGTGCTGGCACAGGGCTGGGAGAAGGTTCTCATGGCAGCTAATAAACACTGCTGCCTGGCTGGGTACCTCATAGCTGCCCCTCAACCTCTGATTTTTTTTTAATGAGAGTAGTAAAACATTTGGTAAAACAAGGTGATCAGCTTTATGAGCTGGAGGACCAACACCCACAGGTTACCAGAGGAAAACCTCCACACCAGCCCTGGAGCAGGAGAGGAGAAAGGCCAACACTGAGGGAGGAGTGAGGAGCCTTTTTGCCATTCTCCAAAACATCTCAACACAGAAAGCAGAACGTGGTTTGTTAGAACAGCAGTTGTGGAGGTGAAGTTCAGCACACTGCGTGCTGGAGCCACATTCAGTCAGGCTGGGACAGTTTCACATTAGGAAGCAGGTGATGCTGCAACAGTGAAAAAGAAATTAGGACAAGTTATTGGAAAATAACAATTTGAGGAAAGAAAAGGCTGCGTCAGCCTGCGGCAGCTGTGGAGACAAAGACACCAAAACCCAACCCCTTGCAGGGTGGCTGTTGTGGAACCACAAAACCTCTGCTCACCGAAGCCTTTTCAGGATCCGGACAATAAGATGAAGAGGTCAGATCAGAGAGTGAAGTACCTCAGATGATCCTGTGCCACATCACTTGATTGCAGACATGAGAAGCAGCCTCCTCGGTCAGTCACAGGCTCTTACGGCAGGACCCATCTCCCATCAACAAGCTCTTACGGCCGCCCCGACCCCCCCTGCTGCCGCCGGGTCCTGTCCCTCCGCCCGGGCCCCGGAGCCGCTCACCCCGCCGGGGACACCCAGGCTGCTTATCCACTTACTGCTATAAAATAATAGTGAGTCAACATCAGCCACAGCAGTTCCCACCAAACACTCCGTGTGGTTACGGAAACTTTCCCAGGAGGAAGTAAACAAACAGCAGTGAAGCCAAAGCAAAACCTGTTCCTGGCCAGGATTTAAAGCGCAGGCACTAATCCTGCGCCACCGGGCACCCAGACATGGCTCAAGGATTTCATACGACTTTGCCACATTAAATCCAATTTATTTTGGTCTTTCTAGTCTGTCAAGGCAGTTCCCAGCCAAATGTTCACGACACTTCATGCTGCTGGAGGGGGAAACCTTGTTACAACACAGCTGTATGAGCAGAGCCCATGGCTGGCGTATTTTAACACATTAAACTACTTGATATTTAAACAAAGGATTATAGTTAATAAATGACAGCATGAACTACATATGTGCTGCTGTCCAAAGAATCAAATGAAGCAATGTGAACCCTGGTAATTTGTGCTGCAAGAGCCAAAACCAGCACTTTTCTGGCTTCCAAAGAACTTCCACTTTGGCATCTCAGGTTTAAATCACTACAAGTCATCACCAAGAAAACTACTACAAACTGAGCAGGCACATGTAAGCATTTAGAATTCTATCATCTAAAAATACAGCAGTACACAGGACTGGAGATGGGGGAAGGAATGGGTGGAACTTCCAGAAATACTTAAGTGCCTTGAGTGCAAGTGTAATTTCTATTAAAAAAAAATAATTAAGCTAGTAATTTAGCAAAAACCACCTGTGTCTGCAGACTGGTCAGGAATACAGCAAGCCTGAAAATTGCAACAACAAGAGTAAGCTCATAGCACAATCCCAGCAGCAAAAAATACCACAACACGTATTTGGCAGTGGTCATCCTTCATGTGCTTGTCCCAGCACAGAGTGGGATCCAACCACCCAAGCCCTCCTCACTCCAGTGCTCCAAGCACATCTGTGTCCCCTTCTCCAGCCTCACTTGTGGCAGAGTTTCTCAGATTCATCTCTACCACATTAAGCTCAACAGATTGCTTGCTCACTGAATACCCTCTGGAATAAAACAGAAGTCATTTATTTTAAAAATGAAAATATTTTATTTTTTTTAAATGGTATGTTCCTGGCTCCTCTTCACTGCATTCAGATGACTTCTTCTTCTGCAAGTGCAAAGAACACAGTTAGCAACAACACTAAAATCATCAGCCAAAATCACACACGAGATGGAAAGGAAAGGAGTGTGTCACAACAGGCCATGCCTCTGTCAAATGTTCTCTAGGATCCCAAGTTCTCATGTCAGACAAGTGAATGACATTCCCATTTTCACTGACTTTGTAAGTTTCAAAGATCTGAAACAGTTCAGTGTTTTACTAAAGCAACAGCAGCAATAACAAATCACACACAGCTCCAGGAGTTCACCAACCGAATCTCACTGGCTGCAGTCGTTCCAGTTCAGTTGTGATGTATCTAAGCTGTTACCCACCACTCATGACAGGTAAGTACTCTGCATGTTCCTCCTCACACAAGATTTTAAATACCTGAAGTTCCTCCTGGTAGTTTAAGTGGTAAATTTGAGGGAAAATGTAATTCCAGCTCTGCAAGTTAGTTTATTTCCCTAAATCACTACCTGCTTGTGCTCTTGTGCGTGTTAATTTATATTCCAGGTTATTTTGAAAGTTCAACATTCATTAAAATATTTCAGAAAAGTAGCTTTTTTAACAGCTTTTAGTTGGATTAACATTTGTGAAGCAGCTGCTCTATTGTTCTCCTTTTCCCTTGCTGACAATCGCCCACCCCCTTCCCTGGAGCCTGCATGCAGAAATGGTTATTTCTTGTTTGACCCCCTAAAGCATTCAGAGGACAGAGTTTATTTGATGCAGCAAGGCTGAAAAGCCTCAAACAATGGCTCTATCTTGGCTCTAACAAAAGAAAGATTCAGAAGTTTTATATAAAACTCAGATTAAACCAAGGGCAAATTTCAGGCAGGAACTACATAATACATCAGAGGGTGATGGACTGCCGAGCTCTGACAGCACTGTGAGGACACCAGCTACTTACTCGTTCACTTGTTATCTCGGTCCCTCCGCAATATCACCGGGCATCATGCTGGATGTGCTCATGCTCTGCTCCTCAACTGGAAAAAACATTCCAAAGTTATACCCACAGTGATTTTGAAATCTTTTGTACAAACCCACGCCTCGAGAGGTATTTTTAACCACTGCTGCCAAGATACTAAAGCCCAGATGGAGTCTAGGCGCTTAGCGCACAGCCTGACAGCAGGCACCAAGTCCTACCCTACACATTTCATGTATTCACTCACACTGATTCCTCAATATTTTCACCAATTCAAAGGCACCCACTGGCTGAACATCAAGTGTCCAGAAGCTTTTGTTACTTCACCCATTCAGAACAAGACTAGAAGTTATGCTTACTTCCCATGGATGAGCACTCCGGTTTCACTCAGCTTTCATCTTCACCTAAAGGATAACAACTGAAGTTATTATAGTAGTACACAGAAAATTCTGACCATTTCAAAACTAACTTAAAAATAAGGTTTTTTTTTAAGATAACGTGGACTGATTAGTTATGAGGGGGGGGGAATTTACAAATTATTCAAAAATATTATGAGGCAGAATAAGGGGCAGAAATAGCCTAGCCTAAACACTTGCAAAGAGATGAAGGAATAATATGCAGGTATTTGAGTGAAGAACTGCACCTCGTCTGAGCACAAACCGTAAATCACCAGTCTGAGTACCACGAGGTTTGATTGCAGCCAGAGGTATACTATCCCTTATGTGAAGGCATTAACAATTTTTGTCAAGCTACTTCGACTGTTTTACCCTAGTTTGTCTCCTGTAGTAATGCCCTCTTGCTTTTCCTTCGTGAAGGACTGCCACGTCCCTGGACTCCTAGCAGCCCTCGGGTTCAGTAGTCCTAGGAAGTGTTTCAAAGCCAAAGGAAGACACTAGAGGTTAGCATTGTCAGTCTCCTGCTTTTATTCTCGGCACCAGATTCTTCCCTTCTAAAACCCACCCTCTTACTATACAGCTAAGTAGAGGGCAACCTGCCATGGTGAGCAGCGAGGGATGTAGGACAAGGTTCTGTGCACACCTCTAGTCGGGAGGTAAATCACACCGTGGTCACAGTGTCATCTGACCAGGCAGGGACAAGTTCAAGTTTAGTCTCAAACCCACCACCTGGGTTTTTATCATGGCCCTCAGGAGCAGAAATATAGTATGCACGTTTTGTTTTCTATGTCATAGCAACAAACACCATGCATAAGGGATACTATATCTTTGTGCATCCTTTTTAACACTCCAGATTCACTTAGAGCCACACTCCTCCCAACCCTCCCCAGTTAACTCTTCAGTACTGGTGTTCAGAAGCAACATTTATAGAGATGGGGTATTCACAGACCACTGCGGGATTGCACAGCCAAGTCCTAACGTGTCAATCATTACCTAGCAGCAATGACAGAGGTGGGAGAAGGCCAATCCTCCCTTTGGTTTGTTTTTTTTTTTTTTCCTTTTCCAGTAAGCAGCTATTTAACAGCCCCACTAACTGGTATGGAGAGAAAAAAAAAAATCTGAAGCTAATTAGCTGATTCCAAACTTGCTGGTAGTGGAAGAAGCCAAGTAATTACCCCCAGAACAGCATACTTATGCATCCTTTCCAACATGCTTAGCCTCATTTAACATAATGGAACAAAACACTGGCCTTCCTGATCATGTCACTGCAGCTGGCAATGATTAACAGAGACATGCAACCCCATTACTGCTTGAGTCCTAAAACTACTCACAGGCCTCAGTGTTTAGCTATGGGGAAAACTGCAAGCAAATCAACACTTTGTATGCTTAATGTTACAGTAAAGCCCCCATACACGCTATTGCTGTGCTCTTCTCCTGCCAGCACCAGTACCTGGATCTGAGGGCCTAGCAGGTACGCATATGTATTCTGACACCACACTTCTGAGCTTCAGATAAGCTTTTGAGAAAAAGTGTATTTCACACACAGGTAAGACCAAGATGAAACACAATGCAAGCACTGTAATGTCATTGCTTGTACCCACTTGTTACAGGCTGACTTAGAGCAGACATGACTATTTGCTTTTCAGTTAGCTACCACACCAAGTTTCACTACTGCAGTCAGTCAGAGCTGGTACCAGACCCATGGTTCAGTCACAAACTGCTTGCTCCAGGAGCATCAAAAACCTGCTGAGTTCAAGTATGTAGAACAAGGCAGATGTGCTGTTAACCCCTCCATGACATTCCTGCAGGTCAAGTCAGGTATCCAGAGCACACTGGAGAAACTAGTCAGATCTGAGCACTGGTTTTAAAGATTAGTAATTCAGTTTTTGCTGCATGACAGTATGCACACTGCCATGAGTTTTGCTACTGAATTCTAGTCACAGGTAGGAGGAATAAGCCATCACGAGAAGCCAAACTGACTTTGTGACAAGTGGTGCCACTGCTTGACTAGCTAGAGCTCGGCTACACTCTCTGTGGTGTAACCAAAGACCTTTTATTATGAGATCTTAAGGTGCAGCTGCTACTTCAAGCTTTTGATGGAACATGAAAAGCTAGCTACAGCAGAGGGCAAGGCTGTCCAGCAGATCCCCTGTTCACCAGCAAGAGTCTTGCCTGGAAGATCACACAAGAAGGGTCCAAATGTGACAATACCAGAAACAAGTATGCAAAGCAGAACTTTGCAGATCAAGCAGGAAAACACGTTACAACACCTCTGAAATAAACTGAACATCAGACAAGAGTTAGATCATGTGCTGCAACAAAGGGACCTAGAAATTCAGGTTCAAGAGCTAATGCAAAAGAGCTGGAGATCAGCGTGTCTGGATGTCTGGAAAGGTAAGCATGTTAATCCTGAAACACTACATTCAGTATTTCTAGTAATGAAGAGTTTAGAATTACATCACCAAGACTGATGAAGAATGAAATCACTACCAAGATGACTCTCCGAGGCAGGAACACAGCATCTCATCACTGTCAGTTAAAGGCAGAGGAATGGATTACGCTTGTCAATCAAAGATTAAAATAAAGACAACTAAAATGTCCAATAAGCTCTGTGAAACTACTCATGGGGGAAATTCATTCAAGCACTCGTTTGTATGTCCTCAAAAATACTCGGAATCAGTCTCAAGGCTGACTGTATTAGCAAGTGTAACGTGACTACCACGCAGTGCACACGAGGCTAGAGCAGCCGCTGCTATCGCGTCTCCTACCCAGCCAAGACCCCGCGCAAAGGGATGGGCTGCAGATGGGCCATCCTGTCACTACAGAAAGTTCAACCAGTCCTTTTCTAGGCACTGAGAGCACCTAGTCAACTAGGTAAGTGAGTTTAAGATCACATTCCCTCTTCCCCACAGAGCTCCTTCTAAGAATATCTTCGTTACATCGGAACTAAGAAAAATCCACACAAGCCGAGTCGTTATGTACAAAGGAATCGGGTCTGAAAATACTGATCTAAGAATCACAGCGAGTTGCTTATCGACTCTGACACAAGACAAAGCTTAAAACCCAAACCCACGCAGCTTTGATGCAAGCTTAACATACAGGTATGAAGAGTGCTGCACTGTAATTCCACAGTCAGAAGTGTGATGTCAGAATACCCACAGTATAAGATTACATAGTAAAGTCACCAAGTTATATTATATTGCTTGTTACCTACCTGTACGCAGTCGGCAATGAGAATCTTGGAGCAAGCAGGAATACTACATCCGGGTCCTAATGTCCATTGCCATTTGTGGTACTACGTTCCTCACAGTTATGAACTGCAGAAATGCTGGCTAAGTGCAGTTATGTAGCAGGCCACTAGTTTAAAGTGTAAATTGCAGTCTCAAACTCCAACAAAAAAAAAACTTGCTGCCACAGTAAATGGTTGCCAAGGAGAAGCCAAGAATTTTTCTACCACAAAAATACCACAAAATCTCAAAAGCAGTTTCAGTTTCTCATCAGCTGTATAAATGATTAGTGTAATGTGTCTACACCAGAAGATAAGATTATTCCATATTCATTTCTGAGAAAGCATGAAGATAACATGTATAACGACACCAGTTTCTACAGGCTGCAGTTTTATAGATCTAAGGGTTAAAATGGGCTCAAATTTTGATAAAACAAGCTAAATTGCAACAGCCAATGTCCTCCAAGTCCAGTACAAAAAGGTGTTATGTGATCCAGACCAGCCAAAAACAGGTCTGACCAATGAAGCGCTTTTCTAAATGGTTTTAAAGATTCAATTATATAAATCTGATTTTATGAAAAAAAAAAGTCCAATACTTCAAAGGAACAGAAAGAACATACCTTTCTCACCTCCCACATTTAGCAACTTTATCAGGTTTTAAAGTTGACATGTTTGCCAGCTTTTAAGACATCACCTTTAAAAGGTCTGGAAAAGAAGTTGGCTAGTTAACTGTCTGCCTGTTTAATACACGCCACTCGAAGCAGAACTTGTTTTAGAAATTCTGCTTATGCAGCTACAACAGAGCTAGATTTAACCAAACTTTCAGATGTTTTGAAAACTGCCAAATCTTAGGATGTATTTACTCATCATGGTTTTGCAACTCGGCTATTTTTTAATACCTAGCAACAGTAGGCTTACGTACAAAACAGGGGTACCAAAAGACCACCTCTGTAAGGTACAAGGACATCAGCATCCTTCACTCTTCCAAGTTACAGAACTACAAAAGAACATTCTTTAGGATATGCACCAGCATCTCTTTAATAAAGAATGACATGTAATCTGAAAAATAAACTGAAAAAATTAATTTAATGTTTACGTTCAGAATTCCCCATCTCAGACACTTCACCTTTTAGCGGGTGTCCCAGGAACACCCTCCAGAAAACAATATGCATTATTTAACACTACTGCAATAAAAGCAAATTGCATCGGTCCTGCTCATTTTTAAACTAAGTATCCAATACAAGTACTCCCAAATACTTGGTCCACAGTTTAGGAATTGCCATTTCAGAATTTCCTGAATAGCAATTCATTGTTGTTAGCATGTTATCAAACCCCCAAACTTTTCTGGGAAAATAAGAAGCGTTCACCAAACAAGCTGAGTTGCTATTTAGTGAGCTTAATATTCCAAGTCAGTGTTACCTGGTATCAGCGTTTCACAACATCCCATTTTTTGTTCATTTAAGGTGTAACACCACTTACAGTCAGTACTTCAAGAGGGATCATCTGCATTCTAAAATACTGCAATCTGACACTAAAAGTTTTAACCACAGAGAAAATTTAGCATAGAATTTAGAATTAGCCAATGCTTAGCACAAGGAATGGAAAGGTCTTTGGAAGATTAAAGCTACTCACAGAATACTCAGTGGTTGGGGAATCGTGTGAAGGTTACAGCCAAACTAAGTTTACTCTGTGCCAAGCAGGTTGATGTACCCTGCGTTAACACCAAGGTATTTTACACTGGGAAATCATGTTCCCAGCTTATCTGGTACAGTGTCAATATAAAGCAACTACCTGATCAATGAGTCCAGAATGCTTTGAAATTCTTCTGGGGCTTAATAAAATGAAGAGGAAGCTAACAAATTCATCAAATCTTCTACAAAAGAACCTTAAAGGGAGTTTATTTGTACTGTGTGGTATTAACTATTAAACTCCAGATTCAGACACTACTTTTGATGCATTATCTCCAGACATCAATAATAAAAGAGCGATAACCATCATGCAAGCAAGCTAAATTCTGTATTTTTACAGACAGCTTTTTAGGATTTGCCCACCAGCTACATGATTTAAGAATAGTTCCTGCAGTCCCCATAATACAAATAATTGTATTCTGAACTATGCAAATTAGTCCACTCAATTAGCATGAGGACATAAGCAAGTTAGCCTTAATGACTCAAGAAAACACTTCTGGTCTTTTTGCCAAGCATTTTCAGGTAAGCATACAATACGGAGCAAGGCCAAATCCTGTCATCTCAGACAGCTTAAGAGCATAGAAATATCACATTAACAATCCTTTAGTTAGGAAGTCAGCCAATACAAGTCATTCTATGAATTTATTTTAAAATAACCATTGCTCATCTTCTGCTTAAAGTCTTTTAAAGATTCCAAGCAGTAACTGCCAAGGTGGTAAGTGCTACCATCCCACCACCCATTATCTGTAGCTAAAGTATGACATTCATTACGTACTGCACTGCTTGCAGCGTAGCTTTAATTATTGTATCTTACAGCACTTGCAAGATATCTGTTTGCTTCCTTATTGCAGCACAATTAATGCTAAAAAAAAATAAATCAGCACCTACTGGAAAGTCAGGCTCCTATTTGACCCAATCTTAAGCTAGAGGCATTACAGGAAGAGATCTCACTCTTCACTCCAGTTCCACACCCTGGTCTAGTTCGACCTCTACTCAAGACTCTTGGGTTTACTGCAGGTGTGGGATTTAAGCCTCGTACGTTTAACCACGAATGGCAAGAAGAGTTACTACATTTAGTTTTCTATTTATTTGAAGCACAGTAAAAAAAAGTTGGTACACTTTGGGAATTCAGTGGCACAAGGTACACTGCCATCAAGTTAAGGGACGTTATACATCAAAAAAACAGCTAAATTTGTTTTGAAACACTGCATTACATAATTAAATTGTACTCGCCCAAACAGACCACTTACAAATATTAGGTCAGTAAGTTTCTAACATCCATAAAAACGTAGCTTTCTTACTAAAATGCAAGAATTAAAAAGTTGGTGTCTAAACAAGACAGACAAAAAACAAACTGGAATGAAACTACAGGTCACATCTAAAATCGGGGCTTTTTGTTTGGGCCTTCATATTCTTCTCTCCCTCTACCATATCCTGTTGGTGTTCCAGGCCCCATTCCTCTAGGACCCTGGCCACCCACAGGCCCCGCACCTCCCTGCCCAAAGCGTTCAGGACGCTATTGGAAGAGAATTAACAGTTCATTATATGTAGTTGATGTCCATGTGTGTTAAGTATATATTTTTAGAAGGTTCCGTAGTCAAGGTTCGTCGATACAATCACCATTGAGCCGATCCACAGGTACCGGGAACATAGAAAGGAAAAAAGGGTAATTTAAAAATTAGTTTATTGTAAATACATGCCTTGAGGTATGTTCCCACTTGATGCATTTCTCATACATCTGTTACAAAGAACAGATCTTCCCTGCAGTGCTAGAAATGTAAGCATTAGTGCAGATGTGAATTAACAACTTTTCCAAATGAGCTCTAGCAATTTTCAACCAAGTTAATGCAAACAGCTTGCAAACTTCTCACCTTTAGAGCAGTAAAAGCTTAGATTACATCACTGTCATTTCCAAATAAGCCTAGCCAGAGAACCAATCTTCAGTTCACTGAAGTATGAGCTGACATTCATCAAATGTCATTGTAAACAGAATGCCTACTCACCAGTTAATGGCATGTGCTGCAATAGAGACCATGTGCTTTTCAAGATGGGGTTAAGACTACGGTCTGCTGACTAAACTGCAGAGGCCTTTAGGCAGTAACCAAAACTGATTGTGAGCACTACTGGATTGCAAGAAGAAACAAAAAAAAGGTGAAAAAAAAAAAAGCTAATGACCAGTGATTTACCTAACCAACGCAATTGCTCCATCAAAAGACTTGCATTTGTTCAAACCCCACGTACTCCGCAACTGCTGCTGTGTAATATGCAAAACGTGTTCAAACAACTGCAATTTTTTTCTTTTCCAGTGTTTCCAGTTAGAACTATGCACAAAAGGCTTGTGTGCAACCAGTCAGTATCTCCCTTCCCACCCCACCTTCACCACAAGGTCTTGGAAAATTCACAACTTCACAGCACTGAAAGGTTTCACACCGAGATGTAAAAGCTTAAATTACCCTGCAATAAAGCAGAGGCTTCAGGTATTTTCACTAGTACCTCTAGTTTCATGTGCTTCATTCAGTTACTGTATCAGGAGGTGTGATCAGCATTCAATCTACAGAACTGACAAATTATCAAGTCAAAGATAGCTTTAAACTTTCCTTTCAAGTAAGTTTTCCACTCCTGAGTAATAGAACAACGGTAGGTTGTTTGTTACAAAAGGTATCTGCAACTGAAAAGTCACACTTCCAGTTCTTGACTTCTGAAAGTCAGTTTCAATCCTTCCAGGAAAGGAATTTCAGAAAGATTACCTAGGTTCCTTCTGCCTAATTCATGGCAGTTTAGCTCCATTCTGTTTCAAAGGTATCAGCCCAGAACTGTGACAGCACTGTGTGGCAGAGATCCCCATCCTAAGAAACTCAAGGTATTTAAAGCACCTCACTGTCACACCTTTGACCACATCACGTTTTCAATTATGACACAAGTTCAGCATGCACCTGTACCATGATTTTCAGGAGAAAAATGTACACAGCATTCACCACAGACTGCCTGACTGCTCACGGGAAACTTAGGAACTGCTTAAATATCAGTAGATTAGAGAGATACATTCAGGCCAACGGCACTGTCTACTGAATCAATGATGCTCTGCAAAGTTATCATTCCCAAGATATGGCTCCCCAAAAAAAACCAGAAGACACCTGACAAGCTACTGCAGTAGCTCACCACATTAATCCAGAGGCCTAAACCCACCCAAAAATAATTTAGTTCAGTTTGTGCTACAAAGTGTACACCCTTTCAGGAGGGTGAAAGCACACCAGTATCACCACCTAAAGCACACATTTCCATCCTGCCCATTCAGCATTTCTTTAACCTACCCCCATATTGCTTCAGTGTGATAACACCAAGCAGGCTCACAGCCCCTTCACACCTTTAGTGTGCCAAAAATAGTACAGTTTGGAAACATACCTCAAAACATGAGATATGTCATAGCTTTAACAAACTCTACCTACAGAGTCAAGCCCAACACGGGAAAACAAGAGCGGGCTATCATTCCTTTGTGAGACAGGAACCACAAAATGGCCACAGGCAAGGATCACTGGAACGTGCCTCAAGCTAAAAAACAGCATTTCTGCTCTTCTATGGCAAATATCAGAACACAGAGTAAGTGATGTGCTGTTCACCACTGATTACTTAAGTTAATCTGCTGCTGAAATAGACATGAGCGCAGATTTGTGCAGTAACAGCATACCCATACCAACATGCATCAACCCTAACTAGGCTTGGAAGGGTCGAAAATAAGTGTAGATACACAACAGAAAGGATAACAAATACACAATGTCAAAATACTGACAAGCTACTACATCATGTAGTTTATGAAATTTGTCAGATTCTCTAGAATTTATTAAAAAATCCTTCCAAGCCTAACAGTGATGCAGAATTTCCAAAGTCCAATAAAGTCAAGAGTTAATTGCAAATATGCTTAACAGCACATTTGAATTCACTTACAAACAACTTCTGTCTGTGTCAGCCACCATAAGGGTTAAGAACTAATCTAGTGCTAAAACTGCCACACTAGTCTTCGTGTTAAACACCTGACAAGAGAGTCAGCAGTTCACAGTGACATTTACACAACCATCCCAACACTGGTAGAGAACTCAATTCCCAACCGCAACATTTCCCTCGTGCTAAACTAAAGCCACCACAGGATACGTTACCATGTCACTTCCCATCATAGAACCACTCATGGCTGCTTGGCCAACTCCTGGATTAGCTTCATAACCTATTCCGCCACCACCTCCAAGAGGTGGGAATTTCTGGGCTGCAGAAGCATAAGGATCTAAGAAAGAGAAATATATCATCATATTCTGACAATTTCCAAATTAAGCACATCAAGTAATTATTTAAAAAGTCTTTACCTCCCATGTTCATTGTGGTGGCACCACCCATTCTCATGTCTCTCTCCCTCTGCATAGAAGAAACAACTTTTAGCACAGATGATCAGCTGCTGAAACCCATACCTTTCAGAAGATAAAGCACATGTACAGCCAACTACTACGATTTCACCTACACAGAGACATCATGTTACCTAACCTAGAGGGAACAAAACGCATCAATCTTGAAAATACATCCAAAAAATTCCTGAACATGGCAATGGAACCAAAAACCATCATGACTGAACTTACTGGATCCATGTAACCCATTCTACTATAATTCTCTTCCCTCTGTCTTCTCATTTGTTCTTCCATCTCTCGCTGGCGTATCATCATTTCCTCTTCCCGCCTGCGGCGCTCCTCCTCCTGCCTGATCATCCCAAAGCAGACTGTTAAACCCCGGGAGTGGAACATGTTTGACACTTACCAACACTTATCACTTGCATGAGCAATGTAAAAGGCACTGAACAATTACACTTAAGCAAAAGAAGATACTCTACAATGTTCAAATACTCCAGGAAAAAACTTACACTGCAGTTCAATTTCTCACACACAAAATGAAGCAGCAATGGTGTTTCTTGAGAAATAAAAACTTTCACATATAAGTCATTTTAAATACAAATGTAACATTGAAAAAAACAACAACCCCATGAAAGGGAAACCAACCTGAGCTGAATTTCCTTGCGTTTCTGCATTTCTTGGTTGTGGAGTTCTTCCATACGTCTCAGCTCCTCCTGACGCCGCATGAGGTCTGTGGAAACCAAGTTTGTCAGCAGCTATTTCACAAACTCACGTCAGATTTCAACTCAGATTTGAATCAGATCAACCTCATTTGCACTAGGGCAGGCAGCTGCCTTCCGAGTGTCACAACTCTTAATAACCTAAATAAAAACTGAAAAACTACCAGTTGCTCCTTTTTAAGCCTGAAATTCTGAAGTTAGGAGGAGGAAGCATGAATTTATTCATTAAACCATCAAACAGCCGTACATTTAAGTTAGCATTTAAAACATAAGATGATACAAAACCCAGAGACAATTACCTTGACGCAACAGGTTTGCCTGATGCTCGTGATAAGCATCTTCCATCTCACTTTCAAGTTTGTCCTTGGCATCTTTCATATTTTTTGCCACTTGCTCTCTCTGCTGTTTTTCCATTTCATCTAAAGATTTCCACCTCTGGGAATATTCAAATTCAAAACTGCCAGGTTGAGCAAAACGGGGAGGAGTCTCTCTTTCCCTGCAGAAAGGAAGATGCTCGTTCAGAGTGGGCAAACCGGGAAACTGAAGGTCAATCAAAGATCACAAGCAGAATTATCGGGGAACATCAAAGGAGCCCTGAAAACAGCACCTTGTAACTATGTGACAGAAACCTTGCTGTGACAGAATGCTGATCCTAGCACAGCATTTTACACTTAAAACACCAGCTTTTAACAGAAATAAATTCTACAGCTACCATAGCAAATGTGGAGACTCCTGCACTATCGTGTCCAAGCACATCTTCCCACTTCCAGTAGTTCTACTGCATGTTTATCTTGTTCTTAACTTCTTCCTTAGACATCCCAACTGCCAGGTGCAAAATCCTCAAACCACTATGTGTCAAAGGCAAGTAATAATCTCCACTTTAACTTAAAGAGTTTTCAAAATGCCTGAGGGCCAAGGGTTTATTTTGTCATATAAAGAAAGTGGAGTCTAAGATTCAGTAATTAATGGAAGAAAACTAGGAAAGTTCAAAAGCTTTCCATCCATCAGCAATGTAAAGTACTTCAATGTTTTAGGAACACTGCACTAACCTACACTAGGTTTTGTCTTTGAACAGACACCAAGTCTGAACTGTTTGTAGTTTTTGGTCAAAGCAAGTTAACTTTTGCACATTTTCTCAGACAAACAAGACTGCCTGGATCTTCCCCCCACACTCCCTTTTGTGATCTGGGGAAAGACAACATTTCTACAACGAACAGGGTTAATATACTGATCCTAACCTAAAACTGCTGCTTAGGAAAAGGTTCCTATAGACTCTCATCTACTCTTCTGTGCCCAGTGGTCAGCTTCATCAGGCAAAATCCAGAGAGCACTGGTTTTTATCAATCATGCAACAAGTTAAAATTTTACTTAATTTCTCATTTCATATCACAACATGAGTTTGTAAATTCCCCATGGGATCATCAACATGAGATACACCTTCAGTGGGATGACAGTTCTCAACAACAGGATGAGCAAACAGTTCAAAAGTCTGATTTTCAAGTTTCTTCATATATCAAAACATCTGTTTTCACACTGCTATTCAGGCTTTACTGTTTCTTTGTGATACAGTGTAGAAAACTGCTGATGGAATGCTCTGTGAGACACCAAACAGATCAGTATGTTACACCATCTAAAACAACCCAAGGACTGGAAGTGCTACTCAAAATTCAAAGCCTGTTTCTGAAAAGATTACTCCATCTCCTTCAGAGTCTGGGACAACACTACATACATCACCTCTATACTCTTTACACCAAAAGACAGTGCCTACTTTTGATACATTGGATTCTTCTGAGCAAGCTTTTCTGGAAGACCGTCTTCATCATCCAATTGTTCCAACGGTTCCACAATAACTGGCCTAGGAGTGCTGAACAAAAAAAATACTCATTTTACTTTCCCATAAGAATCTCTATTCTGAAAAACTAGAAGCTGACAATTTTATTCAGCTTAAAACTGAAAAGCCTAAGCAGCAGCATACTTACGTTGTCAACAAAAACACTCCCTCAGTACACCGTTCAAAGGCTTTTCTTGCAGCTGGCTTTGATGCAAATTCAACAATGCCTTTTCCTGTTGATCGACCTCGATCATCTACAATCACAACAGCTCTTTCCACTGGACCGAACTGGGAAAAAGCTTCCTCCAGCAACTCGTTGGACACGTAGGGTGAAAGATTACGCACTGAAAGAGCAGCAGCATGTGTGGCAAACCGAACACGAAGCTGTCGACCCCTCATGGGGGTATCATCCAGTTCTGCCTTTGCAATTTCTGCAAGAGCTCTGGATTCCTGAGGGAAGTTCAAGATCCAGTTTTAGAAAACCAAGTTGTAAATTACTATTTTGCAAGAATTAAAAGGGATGAACGTACAGTTCGAAAGCCTACCAATTTAATGAATCCAAAGCCTTTCCCCTTGTTGATAAAAACCTCTCCTGGCTCCCCATATTTGGCGAACAGTCTTTTAAAGTCTTCGTCTGTTATATCAGCAGGTAAATTCCCGACAAACAAGCGGCAACGCTGAGTATAGGTCTTCTCCCCGGGTCGCCTCAGAAGAGAGAGGTTTGCCTTAAATCCCTATAAAGAAGCAGAGCAGTTGGAGCCACCCCTGAGTGCAGCC
>NW_010287727.1:0-22576 GCF_000700745.2 Antrostomus carolinensis
AACATTCTGTGATTCTGTGTGTGATTCTGTGTTTTATAGGCTTTACAGACCCTCTTCATCCAGCAAATGCTCATGCTGAGAGTTTGCACAGAGATGCAGAAGTTGACACGTTGGCCCTAAATAACTGGATCCAGTCCATGGTCTTCACGTCACTTGGCCTTATTAAACATTTATGTGCATCTGTGAAAATTCCCCATATGAATTTCTCATTTTAACCAGCGTCTAAATATTTCAGACAGAACGAGTAATAAATGAGGCTGAGGAACCAATACTGACTAATGAGATAAGGGTTAGATTGCCTGTGCTTGGTGATGAGTGAGTTATGATTCACAGGGTGGTGAGACTGTCTTGCTGATGCAACATGAAATTGCTGCTAAATTAATAATAAAAAAAAACTTTAACAAAATCTTGTTATAGTCGGTGACCAAACAGCTTTCATGTGTAAAAGCTTTCTCTTACTATCCTGCTGCAAAACAAGAGCTGTGTAAATCTCTGTATTTGGACAGAGGAAGTTTAGAACAGAAAATGAATTAAAAAATATGTTGGTTCACTGGAAACAGTTGAATAATTTGATCTGTCTGAGGTGGTAGGCTGGCACTATGTTATGAGAATATTCTGGAGAAGAGAAATAATTTGTAGGTATGTTCACTTCCCTATTATTTCCCCTCTTTTGTAATAGAATAAACACTAATTATTATAGAAACATTACAGTATAATACATATCCATCTAGTACACATTTCACTGTAACAAATGACATGTTGCAGGCACTCTCTGTGTACAGACATAGAAGTAAATGATCATAAAATCACAGAATGTTTTGAGTTGGAAGGGACCCACAAGGATCATTGAGTCCAACTCTTGCCCTAGCATAGGACAATCTGAAGATTCAGACCATGTGCCTTAGGGTGTTGTCCAAATGCTTCTTGATTATTGTCAGGCTTGGTGCCATGATGACCTCCCTGGGGAGCCTGTTCCAGTGCTCCACCACACTCTGGGTGAAGAACCTTTTCCTAATGTCCAACCTAAACCTCCCCTGGCACATCTCCCTGCCATTTCCTCTGGTCCTATCACTGGTCATCAGAGAGAAGAGATCAGGACCCGCCCTTTCTCTTCCCTTTGTGAGGAAGTTATAGACCGTGATGAGATCTCCTCTCAGTCTTCTCTTCTCCAGACTGAACAAACCAAGCAACTTCAGCCTCTCCTCATGTGGTTTCCTCTCTAAACCCTTCACCAGTTTAGTGGCCTCCTCTGGACACTCTCCAGTAGTAGACACTCTCCAGCTTTATATCCTTTTCATACTGTGGTGCCCAAAACTGCACCCAGTACTTGAGGTGAGGCCGCACCAGTGCAGAGCAGAGCAGGACAATCACCTCCCTTGACTGACTCACAATGCCGTGCTTGATGCACCCCAGGACGTGGTTGGCCCTCTTGGCAGCCAGGACACGCTGTTGGCTCATGCTCAACTTGCCATTGACCAGAATCCCCAGGTCCCTCTCTGCAGGGCTGCTCTCCAGCCTCTCGTTCCCCAGTCTCTATGTGTGTCCAGGGTTGCCGTGTCCCAGGTGCAGAATCTGACACTTGCCCTTGTTAGAATTCATACAGTTGGTGATTGCCCAGCTCTCTAATTTATCTAGTTCATAATGATTTTCAAATTTAAATTCAATTTTCAAAGTTGAATTCAATTAAGAAGCAAATTTGGTAAAGAATGAACAAAAATAATACATAATGCGTATGTGTATACAGTGAGCAAATGGCTGTAAAACCCCACCAAACCAAAGAACCAAAGAGCATGTACCGTTCAGCACCCCGTTCAGCCTCACACAGCTCTCGCTGAAGTGGGCAGGTTGTGGTGCTCTGCCAAGTAGTTGCCCAAGACCTGTTAAGTAAGTATGTTGCTTTCCATTGATTTTAAATTTCGGTGGTAATCTGTTGCATTTAAGGCATATTAGCATTACACAAGCCTTAGAGTTGCATGGATTTTCTTCACGTGGGCACGTTTATTACAAGGTTTTGTATTCTTCTGTTTCCAGGGTTTGGAAAGTTTCTGAAGAGTGAGATATATAAGCCAAAGCAGAATTTTGTCAGCTTCATGCAAGGTGGAGGCTTCTCTGTATTTGCAGAAAAAAAAAAAATATTTTTTTAGGGGCCACAAACAGATAGGACTTTGGTTTTACATTTTTATTTGCAAAGCCACAGAAAGCCTTAGGTCATGTTTCCATTCTGCCTCAGGAGAAAGAGCAGTAGTTATTCTTTTCTCCCTTAGGTACCTAAATGCCCCTTAGATGTTTCCCATCCATGACTAAGCTAGCCATCCTGACACATTTTTTTTTTTTATTTTTTTTATTTTTTTTTTAATCCTGAAGGAGAGAGGATCAGGAGGAGGTACTCAACACAAGGATTTGTATTTTCAAAAATGGGACCAAGGTGAATATGAGAGGAAGTGGAAAAAAAACCCCAAAACTGCAGGTGTCCATACGTGTTCCCTGTATTCTCTATAACTTCAGCTTAGAGACTCTTGTACCTAACTGCTTTCTTTATGCTGGGGTGGAGGTGAGGGAGAAAGAAAACCATTCTTTGGAGGAAGACTTCTTAAATCCTAAGCAAAATGAGAATATCATTTTGTGGTGCCTTTGACACTTGCATGACTCTAGGTGTGAAAGTAGTGGCCAAAGTGCTCTGGGCTGAAATGAATACTAAGGGTCTCGAGCGCAGGTTTCTCCTCGCTGCAGTCTATATGCAGGGTTGCATCCAGAGGCTAACATCAACCACCACAGTATTTTATTTCTTGCCACATTTGTTTGGGTTTTTTTTTTTTAATTCTTCTCTGCAGCAAACACTTAGAAACTTCTTGCAAGATAAATGAACTGTGATGGCAAAGGGAAGCTGAATGCTTTCCAGGATTTAAAGAAGAGTTGTAGTATTTCAGATTTAAAGAAAACTTTCTAAGAGGGGAAAAAAGTCTGTGTTGTAAAAGGTTGTTGACTAAAATACTTCCTGCGTGTTGCTGCTATATTGCCTGAAATCCAGGTGGGAGGCTTTTGTTTAATTTGCAGAAGAAACCAGCAGTATTTTAATGTGGAGCTCTGCAGAGGTGCAAAGCTGGCAGTATGTAGCCTGGAGGCCTAGGTCAACAGAGGTTATTTCAAAGATTGGAAACAACCAGATAGATCACTTAAAATGTTTGTTTACTAGCTTTGCAATTGTGAGTGATGGAAATGGATGGAAAAATCCCATTGCCCCTCATTTAGAAAGCAACATCGAGTTCTGCCTGCTCTCTGGTGACAGTGATGGGAAAATCGGTGCCCTTGGAAACACAACCCTCATTGTCCTTGGGAGTCTGTGTGTGATTTGTAACTGCTGAACTCCTTACTACAGTGCATGTCCTTCTAACACTTTGCCAACTTGCAAAGCGTTTGCTACCTGTGATTTGCAGAGGAACCTGAGTTCTGGAATTGTGATGACATGGTGATTTTCTCAAAATTATTGCAAGGGCGCAGCAGCCCAAACAGGACAGCATCCAGGTTGCCTCGTGCTGTTTTCAAAAGCAGTGGCATTAGAAGAGCTGAGAAAAGCACTCGCTGTGAAATGAAAAAGGACATTGGGAATGTGTAAAATATGATTAAACTCAAAAATAAGAACATACCACAAGAAGAATCCCTTGTTTTAGTTTAGCACACGTGGCGGTAAAAGTGTTTGTCATTTATGCTCAATGCAGCAGCAGAATAGATGGTCACTGTTGGGCTGAATGACTTCTTTCTGGCTTCCTTTGCTCTTCTCTAGGTCAAAGCATCCGGGGAGAATATGATACCAGAACTGAGGGCAGATGTTCTACCTACCTGTTCTACCTACACCCTCATCTTGCTTTTTCAAACTCACTCCCTGTCCTCTCCCACCCCACGATAGGAACTGGCTTGCACTGAAGTAGATGGTGCTGTCATCTCTTTGGGTGAAACACTGATGGACTCTGTGGCTGGTGCGTGGGTGCTGATGTAGGGCAATTATGGATTTCTTATTGTTTTAAAGAGAGCAGCTTTAATCATCTGGACAGCTTTCATTTAGAAATCTGTACTTCATTCAACATGGATTTTGCTGTCAGAAAAATCAATTCTGTCTGCCTGTGGCAAAGCAGCAGCCTGGCTCTGCCAGTCCACATTCGGGAAGCAGAAAAGAGGACAGTGAGCGCTGTTTGCCTTAGCAAATGGCCAGTTCATTAGAAGGCTGAAAAGAGATGGACTGGGTTAAGGGCTTGTTTTAAACTGTTGCAGAATTAGTCCTCTTCTAATTTCCTAATTTTTAAAAACATATTATTTCAAATTCTCATGTTCATTAAAAAAGCAGTAGTATTACTGTGTGCAGGTAAAAACGCGAGACCTGTTCCAAACTATTTTCTGGAACATCCAGGGACCTGAGGGCATAAAAGTGAGACTAGAAGTGTTAGATGATGATGATTTGAAATTTCACAATAGCGTAGTTTTGTTTCTTCATATTGATTTAATGATTTTATAATTTGAATGTTTGAAGGTTGTCTTTTATAATTGCAAACTTTGGAAAATTTGAGCAAAGAAGTTAACAAAGACAAGACTAAAAAAATAAATAAACCAAAACCACTGATGGTAATACGCATTGTGTGACAGAGGTCCACTGATAAACCAGAATAAGAGACTATGAATGCAAACAGATTGTTACCACAAATAATAATATGCAACATATGTCTGTGGTTAACAGCGTGGCTTAGATGCCATGGGATGTTGTGGTACATGTTTACTGTAAAGAATGCAGTCATTGCTAGTATGAACATAAAATTTCTGACCATACCAGAAACTTTCTAAATGCTGAACTTTCAATCTCATGAATACTTGGATGGATTTTTTTTTTTAAATCAAGTCGAAAATGGATGAACTTCCATTTCTGATGTAGCTGGAAATCTAACATGATGAACCACGTCATGAAATTCTTTGATCATTTCATGATTTGGCTTTCGAAATGTGGCCACCTTTTGTTAGCTTTTACTGCATAGCACATATTTTTCAAGCAAAAGATGAAGGCGCATTCTAGAAACATGGTGAATTCCTTATGTGTATGCATGGCCATGAAAAACCATCTGTAAGTTCATTTTTGAGTATTTCCTGCTCCTACTATAGAGATATTGGAAGCTGAATCTGTTTATTTTAGGATATATTCTCCAGTTATTCCGTGGAAATATGAAATAATTTTAATCATCATAAGGTTTCGAGACATTTTTCGTAAGCAGCTGCTGAACAGATGGCAGAATATTAAACAATATATTTCAACATACAGATATCTTCTGTGGATTTTGTTGTTCAACAGTTCTGAAGAAATTGTGTTTAAAGGATTTTTAGTCACTTCCAGTGTGACAGCTTTCCTCATGCTGGTGTTTGTTAAAACTTGATTCACTAATTGGTTTCTAGTAAGTCTTCTGTTGATGTGACTTATCTCATGTTTTAATGAGAAAATATACTTGTTTTAATGCTTTAGATGTAGTAAGCAGAAATCCTCAAGAACTTACTACCAGCTCAAAAGTTTGTATTGTAGTGTCCAAGAAAAGAAAACAAAATAGCTCTTATTATTTGACTTCTTGGAAGATACAGTCCTATATTTAGGAAAATGGATGCCCTCCTTGCATCCTGCTGACTTAGTGCAGACATAGAAACTTGAAGGGAGGGGGTTGTGGATGTTTTGTGAGCAACTGTGTCACTATTGCATATGATAGCATTCTTAATGTGTAGCGGTTTTCCTAAGATGAGTTGGAAAACTTCAAAGCCATTGCATCTTTAGTAGAATGATATCTGTATTTAACCAAGCCTCTCTGCATAAGCCCAGTCTTGGACAATGATCATCAGTGTGTCCGTGGCTCAGAAAAGCTGTGCTTTGGGATCTCCATTACTGTCTGAACTGCATCTGGTTCCAAATAGTTTGATGTTTTTGCTGGAGAATGGAGAAATCGTGGTGGAAACCACAGAGACGGTTGGGATATGAGAAGTAGGATGTGTCAAGTTTTGGAATTTAGTTTCCTCTGAGTCAGTCTTTTGAGGTTAATAAGCACTCATGCTGCTTTCTGTGGGATAGCTTTCTAATCTTTCCTTCTGTACTCTTTGGTGACCGCAGGAAAACATTGCCTGGAAATAAGGGAAAAAAAGAATTTTATTATTGGCTAATTGCAGAGTAAGGATGCAGTTAAGTGCTCATGTTGATGCTGTTTTCATAATTTATAGGCTATTTTTTCATTATTAATTTAGTCATCTAAGAATGATGCTAAGTAGTCTGGGGGTTTTTATTGCTATTATTGGTGTTATTTTCACAAATGTTTCAAATTTAGGGAGTAGCACTTATATGGGCATAAGATGTATAAATTCAAGATGAGTACTAGAAGGATAATTTAACCATTTTAAAAAGCCCCTTATCTATATTCCTCAGAAGGGACTTTTCAAACAGTTTTCTCTGAGTAGCAGTCCAGCAACTGGAGAGACCTATCTATTTTAACTAAAAATGGCTTTAAAAGGCTAACATTGCAGAAAACAAATTAAAATCAAGGACAGTTTTAACATCAAAACAAATTTTCATCTCTTGGTAATTTGACATTGCCAGAATTGAAGAGCTTTCAGAAGGCATGGCAGCCCTTTTTGCCTCTGAAATTGCTCTCACTGGCAACTTCTCTGGTTTTGGCTTTGTGATGAATTTGCTGATCATCGGAGTCAGTCACAGCTGCCACACTGTTCCTCTGATTTGATTTATGTTAATATATTGCATTAGGAAAAGGAGAAAGTCAAAGTGATTGCAAGGTCTTTCAAAGACATGATTGCAGGAAGGAAAAACTAGTTTTGTACCTCAAATGCACGTGAAGAAGAAAAGCTAATGCAGACTAAGACTTCATAGAAGAGAGGACACCTTGTAAGTTGCAGAAGGCAGGGCTAAGTCTGATGTATGGGCAGTAAGATTAGATTTATAGACTGCAAGGAAACAGTAATAGATGTTCATGTTTAAGTTGCAACTTGAGATTTTTCTGCTTATTTTCTTTAGGGTGCTGGCAAAATAAGTATTTTACACAAATACTTGGCTCAAATTATTTTACTTTATTCTCCTGTGGGTCTCAGAGTGGATACTTGAGCAAACTATTTGGCCCCTGAAGCTATTATACGACAGACCACTAACATATCTGCTAATCTGAAATACAGTAAGCATATAACTGAAGTGTTTATTGCCATTACAAATATGTTCTTGAATCTTTTTTTGGAAAGAATAACCCCTGGGTGATTGCAGTCTTTGTTTCTCTGAGATTTTTGCTTTCCTTTTCTCTTCCCTTCCCCCTCCCCTGAAGATCCCTTACAGTAAGGCTATACATGAATTCTTGTTTTGGCAATGACTTGCCAGTTGTTCATCTTCACACAACTGTGTAGAGACAGCAAAAAATTATTTAACTCCTACCAAGAGGTTTTGCAGGGAAACCTGTGGTTCTGGGTTGCTGTCAAATCCTCTTGGGCGTTAGAGGAGAGGGCAGTACACTGCCTTCCTCCATCTCCTGTTGTGACCAGTGTCCGGGGCGGAAGCCTTGCTGCTTTGCATCCACAGCCTCATTGCTGCGTGCAGCCTTTTGGGAAAGCTGAACTGAGAGGGTGTGTGTAATAAGGCTGGTAATTGAGAAAGCATTTTGCTTAAAGTTCCTAAGAAAACTGCTGTCATGGCTTGTTAGGATATTGGTTTTATGTTGGGCTTTTAGTCACCTTAGGGGATGAATCCTTCAGCTCTTTGTTAATGGACTGTGGCCGCTGGGCTGCGGAGCCCTGCAAGTCTGTGTAATTGCTCAGCAAGCCGGGCTTTGGCTCTGTATTTCCTGTGCTGTATTCCTGGGCGGTTGAAACAAAATTGCCCAACAAGCAGCCAGCTTTTACAATACAAGAGGATAGTTTCTGCACTAGATTTTTTGCAGTAAGTGGACGTTTACATGGGTTTTGTGAGGTGCTTTTAGTAAGCCTTGGAAACTCAAACTTTCAGAGTTTCTCCTCGTTCTGCATGAATCTCAACCCCCACTCCCTGTTTTGTCAGTCAGTCTCACGTCAGCCAGTTCTTAGCTGGAGTTCCCTTAGTCTAGATCCCAATAGTAATTTTTATGCACTTTTGAGTCTTTTTTCTGGTCCACAAAGTCTGCCTAGATCCTCTTTCTTTTCCCACAATAATCTATTACATTAATTATTATGTTGTAAGGGAATTATATTAAATCTTGCTCTTCAGCCTGGGCCCAGTCCAAGCTTGAAAAATGAAGCGTCATATCCAAGTATCAGTGCTTGCTTCTGTTTTGTTTTGTTTTTTTCCCCCACATATATCTGCAGCCTGGGTATTTGATCAGGTGATACTCAGTTAATTGTATTTCTGGTGCTTAGTCTTCACCTACCATTGTCTGAACTTTTGAAGTAACATAATCATCAGTATGTCCAGAAGGATATGTGTAGCACTTACATAGGGAAATACAATTCAGAAAATTCAGGTTGAAGTTGGAAGGGACCTCCAGAGGTCATCTGCTCCAAACTGCTCAAACAGGGCCACCTAGAACAAGTTGCCCGGGGCCATGTGCAGATGGCATTTGAGCATCTCCAAGGAGAGAGATTCCACAGTGTCCCTGGGCAACCTCTGCCAGAGCTCCAGCACCCTCACAGTTTCTGGATGTTCTGACTGAACCTCCTGTGTTTCCATTTGTGCCAGTTACCTCTTATCCTGTCACTGGCACCACTGAAAAGAGCCCGGCTAATGGAAGCTAAGTAGTTGTCATGTACTTCGTGATTCTCTTGAACTGGTTTCTGTCATTGCTCCAAATGCTATGTAGGTTATCAGCCTCTTCCTGTTACAGCACAAAATGCTGATTCTGATCCCTACAGTCCTGGGCCATATAAGTTGTTTTTTTGTTTTTTTGTTTGGTTTTTTTTTTTGTTTGTTTGTTTTCTTTTCATGTGTAGTGTCACTACTGAAGCCACCCTTAAATATGAAAAGTGTCCATCTGATTTTGAGGATAGAGGTGTCTCTGAAAAACGCTGATATCAACATGGCTATGCTCTGTCTTAACCTGAGCCACCAAGCCGTGAGTGTGTAATACAAAGTGTGTCATACAGGGAGCTTCATGTCCTGCATCTCCGTTTGGGGGCTGAAAAGGATTCCCACGCATAGAGGGTACAATAGCCAAGCTTGGCTTAGGCAGTTCTCAAGTACAAGCCAGATTATCAGCATGAGTCTCTACTGCTGTAAGTCAGCATGTCTTGATTAAAATTTCATGTATCTTTCACCCTAGGTGTTGAAATCAGCTGTTGAAATCTAAGAGAAACATTGACCTTGTGTTTTTGTCCCATAGATATGGTCTGTCAGTCTGTGATTTGTCTCAGAGCAAATATGACAACACTACACAAAAGGGAAATGATGTTTTTACCATGTTTTGTCCATCACTAAAGAGAAGAATTATTAAATTATAATCTTTCTGTTAATATGAAGCATCAATGGAGAAAAGGAGTTAAGGAAATAAACTCCCTGATCGTATTTTATTAGAAGATTTTATTGGATACTGTCAAAACAAAACCCCAAAACCAAATGTGAACGACATATCAAAATAAGACTATCAGGGCTTAATTTTCGTTGCAAATGAGAATTTCCCAATCTGTAACATAAAGAGCCGAGATGAGTTTGCTGAGTTGGAATCAACAGACATCACCCTTTCTGTTCCCGTTTGCAAGTCAGTGTATTTTCCAGCAGTACAATTTAAAATCTGATTTGTAAACTGAGCAGCATTCCTTGAATAAGCTCAGTTATTCACAATTTTTGTAAGGATTGTTTTTCCTTGAAGATTCAAGCATCAAAAAATTAGTTTAACAATAGCTGAAATGCAATTAGAAAATACACAGACATGTTTTTCACCTCTTTTCTTCCTTTTATGGTATTTTTACAGAACATCTTTGCTCAACTCACTTGACATGGAAGTAATTTTTACTCTTTTTTTTTTAATATTAACTCTAAGTCAGTGAACTGAGACTTTCTGAGGAGTCTTGAAAAACAGTGTTTTTGAGAGCCAGAGGTAAAGAGTACAGGTATGTCCCATACTCTTTGATTTGTTGTTGGTGGTGGTGTTTATTTGGCAAATAAACTGCTTTTCATGCAGTTTAGCTTCTTTTCTTACTTTTAACCTCAAAATCTTCAGGTTCTTGGATTTACTCGTATTACAGTCTAGTTTGATTTTTTTCAGAGAGCGAGCTCTGTTCAAGTGTTAGTGTTGTTAGAAAAAAATTTGCTAATAGGAATTAACTACGTGTGTAATCTACTCAAGTTGTTGTTTGCTGTGGGAATGGAGCAGCCAATTTCTCTGCATCAAGCTGAAGTCTGAGAAGTCCTGCCTCTTGCCTGAGGGACTGCTGCTTAGGCAACCCCGGGGGGTGGGAAGTGATGGTGGAAATGATGACTCATGATGCATAAACCATTTTTTAAGATTCTTACTCGTTTCTTGATCTTAGAAGGATGGCTTTTCATAAATTTTGAAGTGCAGGAGTTTCAGGCACATTCCTTACTTTATTTGTTGTTTGCTTAAAAATTATTTTGAGGACTTAATTCTCTAGAGGCAAACAAAAAAAAGAGAATACCTGTAAATCTTGTTATTAAAGAGTATTTATATTATTACTCTGTAATTTTTGAGGCCATTTGTTCACATAGTTTTAGTGAAACTGGATATTTATGATTATTTTAATTATAATTATCGACAACCCCCGAAATTAGAATGTTATCTGTTATGTATTGGGAGGCTTTTTGTGTGTCATTTCCACTTTCTGTGTAACGGGAATCTATATGAACTGCATTTGTTTTCTATGCGATATCATAATCTTATTTTCCCCCTGATTGCAAAGTGACTGTCCATCTCCACCCTGCATCTGTAGTCTCCATGTTGGCTGTGTAGCTTCTCGGGAGAGCTGTGGGGACCATGTCCTCTTCCTGACTAATCTGGAGTAAAGAACTTTATTGTTTTGTCTCCATCTGTGATATATAATCTCTTGTGATATATAACACAAACACATTTCAGAAACTCCTTGAAGAACTTGTTATTGTTTGTTTCAACTGTCTAGTGTCACTGAAGAAGCACTTTCTAAACCAGGAATGCACAAGAGCTTGGGTTTCAGAAGTGTACGCTCAATTTACTGGGCTTAATAACATCTCTAGAGCACAGCATGATTGTACAGGAGGTCTGCAGGAAGGAGTGTGGAAGCTTATCCCAGGGGCTGGGTCCAGACCCAGCAGTACCTACTTGGAGCAAAGGAGATGTCATATGTACGTGCCTTTCTCTCCCCTCCAGCTTGTCAATGAGCATTGGTGAATTTGTGACAGTATTTGGGCCTGAAAGCAGTAGAGCTGCATGAATGCAGGAGTCCCTGTTTCCCATTGCAGACATGTCCAAAGTTGGGATTGACAAGCTGGGCACGGGCAGTGGTACCTGGGTAGATGCTGCATGGCTCAGCAGATCCAGTGCTGCCCTGGGAGCTGGAGTGCGTAGGACCTGGAGAGAGGTGTCAGCCCCAGGAACTGACTCAGCTTCTGCTGAGTTCCTATTTGCATGCTCTATCACTAGCTTGGAAAAGAAAGATAATGTCTTTGATGTTGCTGTTCAAGCATTTATGATCCGTATCCTAGATGACTTTTTCAAAATTGACCTTGAATGTTAAGTCACTTCACTGCTTTTGAAAGTTGTCCTGAAGCCTACAGCCACATTTTATTATACCATTGGGCTTTGGTAAGTCCTAGAAATTGCAGGTCAACTGTCAGTTTTGCTTATAACAGGTAATAGAAATAAGTAAGAGTTTGGGAAGTGCATGGTTAGGATGTGCATACATGTTTAAGCTTTTATTAATTTGTTGTTAAAATTTGTTCATTAGACATGCATAGGAAAAAATAGTTAATAAATGAAGATCAGTTTGAAAATTTGAGTAGCTTGTAATATTCTTGGACTTGTTGGCTCTGGAGAATTAAGTGCTTTTCCCCAGAATATTGAATGCAGTGGGTCACAGGGAACCAGGATTTCCCAGGTCATCCTGGCAGCGTGATTCAGTAGACAGCTTTCAGCTCTCCCTTGGTGGGCATCCCCCACTGCTGGCCCTTAGTGTAGGCTTCTCATACTCCATAGGTACTTCTTTTTTGGCCTGTATTCTGAGAGCACTAAGCAGGTGGTTACTGCACGTTAGTTCTGGTAGTAATTTTGTTGGTAGGTGGCTGATCTGTGAAACAGCCTGTTCCCCTTGGTCTCTCTCAGTCTGTGCTGGAGTTGGCAAGGATAGCTCTGTCCTTCTGGATAACACAGCTCCCTGTTCTTTTCTAGTAAGTTTGACACAATGTATTGTTAATCTCGGAGCTGGAAAAGACGTGGGAAAGTAGAGTCGCAAATATTTGTATTTTTGTAAATCCCCCAGCCCCCACCGCCCCCTTGGCTGTCTTCTCATTTCACGTTTTCATAGCACCAGAGAAAGCATTGCCAGTTTGAAGTGTTTTCCCAGGCTGTGCAGAATCTCTTTTCACAATTTATAGCCCTGTGGTAAAACTTTTCTTGGTGTATTCTCACATTTTACTGAATAAAAGAGATGTCTGTTTTTTATTTCCATACCTGGAGAACACAGGAATGTAATCAACATACACATCTTGGGATACTTTGCCACTTTACTGGTAGACCTATTTCAGTGGATTTTTCAGGCTGATGCATGTTGACCTTGTTAAGATGGTAAGTTTTAACGATGGCTACAGGACAGGTTTCTCCAACAGTGAGCAGATTGTAGCAGTGGCTTTCCCCAGGCCCTCTTCTGGGGAAGGCTACTGAGTCGTGCGTGGGCTTTGTTCTGCTGCGGGCAGTGGGGAAGACAAAAGCTTCTGTGTAACCAAAGGCTGAAAGAAATGAGAAGATTGATTACTTTCTAGTAACAGTTTGTGCCTGGGTAGTTTCCCAGTGTTTTCCTGTCAGTCTCTTGCATCTGAGGGGGGTCTTAGACTGTATTTCAAACCTAAGACCAATTACAGATACACAGTGATTTTAGACAAGACTGTAACTAAAACTGGATCTGGAGCTGACAATAACTCATGGAGCCTAAAAGGTGATGAGAGCAAATAATATGCTTAGCCCTGCTGTGGAATTTGCCTAGAGAATACAGAATAAACCAAGATTAAAGAAGTAACACTGAAATGTTTAGGGCAATTTTATATTGAGTCTTCAGGCTGCAATTCTTGTTCAAATTGCTATAAAAAAGAAAAAGTTAAATTATGTCTAGGATATTTGCCCAGAAAGATACTGTTACACGTATAATATATTTTGCCTGTTTGGACAGAATAGTACATATAGAAGACCCTGTTTTGTGATCAGAAGTAACTTTTTACAAGACATAGCAAGCACTGCCAGCTGCCAAGCTTTTCATGGTACCGTGTTACATCTAGCAGAGGAGAGCGGGGTTGCGGTAAGGCTCTCAGCAGTCCTAAAAATATGTCATTAGGGATGTGTGCTGAATGCTGATCAGCATTAGCAGAACTCCAAGCATGGAAAATGCATGCAGCATTGCTCATGTGCACGTACAGTTACTTGGCCATCAGCAGAAATGCGAGGGCAGATGCAATGTGGGTCTCACCATCATCAAGAGCTGAATCACCGGAAATTTCTGGGTGACATTCCTAGCTCACTAAGGAGGCACAGTTTAGCTCCCTGACTGCAGGATGCCTGCGCTGCAGCAGTGTCTCTCTTGTTTTTGAGGGAAATGTTGTGGCAGAGAGGAAGTGAAAACATTTCTGAAAACTTAACTTTTGGTTTGGGGGAGCTTCACCTTTCAGTCTGCATTAGTGCTCTAAGTGCCAAGGTATTTGAAAACCTTTTCCAAAATAGCTTCTGAACTCTCTGCATTGCCCGTGTGTTAATGTATCATTGCTGTAGAAGTATGAAAGGACTCGGGGCAGGGGGGGAAGAGTTTATATAGTTCAACTTTACAGGGTGGAGTGTTCAACTATGGGAAAATCCATAGGCATCTGTAGTTATATGATTTTCTGCAGGATTAGAAAATGAAGCAACAACCTCAGCTAGTAACTGTATACAAGCTGTTTCAGAGTTCAGGACGTTGTAATCCCAACTCATGTTACCTTTATGGCAATCATATGGCAATAATTATAACATTAAGACTTTAAGAGCTGGAATCAAATTGTCACAGTAAGCCAGCCATTCCAGGTTAGTCTTGATTACCCACTTACTGGAATATTTTTATATTTATAAATATGTCTAAATAAAAGAAATGTCCTTTGAAGTATTTCAGATTCTCATGAAACATGAGAATTTCATGAACAAATTTTCATTGATGGAGTTTGACTAGTGGTTTGATCTGAAATTGGTGAGTAACAGGTATATATCAGATTGTCTTTGTAAGAGCTTGGCTATGGATAAGTTCTGATGTGAACTGTTTATTTTATGACATTAAAACTTAACTGCTTATATTGAAACGACATCATAACTGTAACAAGTCATGGTATTTACAAGGTTCTAAACTCAAATGTTTTATTTCAGAGTGACTTCTGAGTATTTTTTTTAACTGTTAAAATGGATCCAGATATACCTACCCAGAGAAAACAGAAATTTTCTTCATAGGTTACTCTCAATTAAATGACATCCTTGCTTACTGAAAAGGGGAGGTATTGGCTCCAGGATAGGAGTGATGGTTACATATAAATATCTCAGTGTGGATAGTCACATGTTTCTTTTGTCTGTCCGAACTGCAACCTCATTGTGAGACATTTGATCTCCTCTTATCATGCCCCAAGGTAACCTTTGAAAAGTGGGCGTTTTAAATATAGGACAGTTTAAACAGTGGCTAAATAGCAGCATTTAGTTTCAGTGCTTAATTATGGCCGAATGTACCCTTTCACCAAAGGTGTTACTGCAGCATTTCTGGTTTCACTTCATCTGGTGGTGCTTAGGATCGATAACGTTCACTATTTCATGTGCTGCAGGAGTGTCGGGTTATTTTTGTTGCACTGGCAGCTGTTTGATGGGGCTAAATCTGAGTGACCAGAGGCTTATTTTCTGTAAGGAATTACACAATTGGCATTTTGGTTTTGTGCATGAGATATCCTGTCCTGCTGCCTAGAGACCACAGGGTCCATGAGCAGAACAGGTGGACGTGGGCTTTCTGTTTTGGTTACAGCCTATGTCATCCCCTGCTTGAAAGCCACCCCCCAGCCCTTCGTGACAGGAAGCAAAACAGCCCTTGGTGGATCTGTTGCTCTCATTAGAACGGACACTTGAACACTGAGAGAGACATAAGGAAATAAGTCTGGGCTGTGGTAGAGGAACCATAGAGTTACTGTAATTATATGGTTTGTCTGAGAAATACCTTAGGAAAGCATCTGTAGAGGGAAATCACAAAGTCTAGTTGGTGTAATAAGCAAGGAGTATAGATTATTTCTGTAAAGCTATTTTGAGATCCAAAGAGATGTACTGGACTAACTGGCAATACAGTAATGAAATAACTACGAGGGTTCATGCAGAACTCAAATATTCCTATAGTTCAGAGAGAGGGAAAACTTTAAAGCAAAAAAATGTTTAAAGCAAATCAGATCAGTAAACACATATTCATGGCTGTATAAAACCTTTTGGAGCAAACATGAAGCTGTTCATTGCTTTTCAGTGAAAGCAGGTTTACTTCACTCATTCTGCCTTTTGCTCAGAGATCACGTGCCTACAGAAAGCCTGCATGGAGCACTTCAGGTGTGACTTGAATAAAGTTTGCAAGCTGTTGGAGCTACTCACTTAATATGGCAATGTGAGCAAGTCTCTGAAGTCCCTACTTTTTGTACCGAGAAGCACTGCCATTTTGAAACTGAAACTCATGCAGTGACAAAGACAAGGAGGTGAATAGGAATGATTTATCTCTAAAGTACCTCCTTTTTTACTATTTATTCAAATGCTTTCAAAGTCTAGAAACAAAAGTTCAGTCATTAATGATTTCTTGCTCTTTCCCCGTCCTTCTTTTTTTTCACCCATAATTTAATAACTTTCTACATTTATTCTCTCATTTCCAAAAATTTATTTCTGGTTGTTTTCTGGTCAGCTCTTGTTTTCAGCTCAAGTGAGATAATCCCTAGTGTATGTAAATTTTTTGTACCCCTGTGTAAATTTGGGCTCCCTTCTAGCCACTCTCTGTAGTATCTTACCCTTTGCTTCTAAGCAGCATATTTCTGAGTAACCAAGCAGAGCTATTTCAGTGTAGGAGCCCAAGCAATTCTAACAGCTGCAGATTCTTGGGTGTAATGGATGTCTTTGGCTAGAAAAAACAGCCCTTGAGTGATACGTCCCTTGCATTTGAGAGCCATTCAGTGGAAGAAAGAGGATCTGATAGCTTTCTTTAGGGCAACAGAGACTTCACAATTAGATGTGACCAACTGTGATCCCATTAAAGGGAACACTGGAATTGGGTGTTGTGGTGGTTTAACCACAGGTAGATCCTGTGGTCCTGCACTCACTCCCCCCACTTAGTGAGATGGGAAGGGAATCACAACAAAGGGCATGGAATTAGGAATGAAGGACAGGGATGGCTCACTGACCAGTTGTGGTCACGGGCAAAACAGACACAACTTGGGGAAGAAAAATCAATTTAATTCATTGCCATTCACCTGAGTAGCACAGTGAGACAGAACAACCACATCTTACAACACCTTCCCCCACCCCTCCCTGCTTCCCAGGCTCAAATCACTTTGCTCCCGATTTCTCTGCCTTCCCTCCCACAGCAGCACAGGGGACGGGGAATTGGGGTTCCAGGAACAAGATATTCCAAACCAAGCTTCCCATGGAGTCATGGACCTCTTCAGGCTCAGTTCCTGGCTCTGGCATGGGACATCCATGGGCTAGAGATGGGCCTCTGGTCCAACGCACCTTCTCACCACCCCTGCTCTGGCATTGAGCGACTCTCAGGGTCTCAATTCAGTCAAGCTTGTCGTCAGGCTCAGCTTTCTGCTCCAGCGTCGAGTCCTCCATGGCCTACACATGGCTGTCTGTTCTACCGTTGAACCTCCATGGGCTGCAGGGACCTCCTCTGCCTTCTCCTACTCCATGGGGTTGAACTGGGTGTCTGAGGTTCTCTGTCCTCCCCCTTCTCCTCCTTCCTCCTGGCAACAAAGCTCTCTCTTTGTTTAGGCCAATGGTCATCTTTTGTTCAGGTCAGTGGCCTCTCCTCCAGGTTCTCTCCACCTTCTTCTTTTCAGGACAGTCCTTCCCCTCGCAAATATGGATTCGCAGAGGCGAATTATTCTTTTTTGTGAGTTAGGCTGGCTGTATTTTTGTTTGACTGTAGAGCAGAACACTGATTATTTGTAAATGCGTTTTACAGAAACAGGAGTTTACCACTATCAAAACTTTCAAGGTTAGTAGTAAAGGAAAACTAACTTTTGGTGGGATTGACTCACATCACTACCGAAACAAGCAAAAGCAGCTAGTGATGAATCCAGGTTGAGGAAAAAAAATCATCGGAGAGCGACTGAATGAGTGGCGCAGCAGATGCTCTCCAGAACTGGTCTAGGAAGCTGTTATTTCATTTAAAAAGCGATCTGTATCAACTGTCTCTGAAGAGTCAAGACTAAAGCTTTTCAGGCAACTTGGTCTATTGTTTCCACAGAATTAAACAATGAAAATTAATCTTTGGATTGGATGGATTTTCAAACAGTGTAAAAAAAGAGGTTGTGTATCCTGCCATTCACCCACAACTTCCACTGATTAGAGAAAGTTGTCCCATTTAGAGTGATTGAGCAGCATGGCCCATCCTCCACTTACATGCAGCAAAGTAGCCAGTAGTGGCTATAGCAAGCTCTGGTGCTGCTTTTTGTTTGTAGTGCCTTTGTATTGAGCTACCTACTTCCTTCATTTGTCACAGAGGTAGGTCCCTCAGTCTTTTGAAATTGTCTGGAGATGCTTTGGACTCATTTAGGCATTGGAATATTTTTGAAAAGTTGACATCTGCCTATAAATATTTACTAAGAAAACCAGATAAAATCACTGTGGCTTTGTTATCATAAGCAAATTAACCAGATTGTGTAACCAGCTCAGAGTTCCCTAGACTGGCTCTGTATGGGCTGGCTTCAGTCCAGTGGGGCACGGTAGCTGTGGCATCAGACTTTTTTTGTTAACTTGACTCTGAATGCAATGGCAAGTGTGGTACAAAGTTGTCTGAGCTTGATTCCCTGAGATAAAACTAGGAAAGCAGTAACGTTATCCGTATTCGTTCTTTAACAGGAAAATCAATCTCCCTTGTTCCACACTAGCACAACTAGTGGAGAACTGACTCCAGCAAAATATGCTACTTAACTTCTGGGGTCTAAAAAACTGCACAAAACCTAAATACTAATAATGTTAGTGTTTAGGGCATGCAATTCACATGTGTTTTGTACACATGTAGTATTTTTTTGAGTGATGTCCCAAATTTTGCAAGCTGTGGTTTGGAAAGGGGGATGTCTTGGGATTACATTTGGGGAAAGAATCACTGCAGGGCTGTGAAAATGTCTGTTACTGATGAAACCAATCTCCCTCACTGCTGTCCCTCAAGACAGGGCTTGATAAAGTAGGGTAGTTGATCAGTTGTCAGTAATTTTAGTATGCGTTGAGAGAGACATTTATCCAAGAGTTAATAAGAGACATTCCAAGCTATATGATATGCTGAAGACCAGACAAAAGACTTGTGATATCCTCCTGAGCATCTCTTCCTCTCTTAATGTCGTTCTGGTAGTGCCCACAGGAGAGTACTGTTCTCTTCACTGGTATTTGAAACAAGTCCAGGCTCAAGAGTGGCTTATGCTCCAAGAAGATAAATGATGGGGGAAAGCTGAAAAGATTATTAAAAAAACCTTGTTCAGTCAAAACATGTTGTTCAAAATGTAACCTCCAAACCTGGACAGCATTAGTGAGCTAACTATTTTAGGCACCATAGCACAGTAGGGTTTTGGTGAGAGTGTCATTCCTTAGCTAGACATACAATACAAGTCTTTTAAAGAATTTCTGGTCTGACTAACAAAATGAGATCCATTTTCATCACAGAGGGACATAAGGTGAAAAGTTCAGATTTGGATCCGCTTTGAGTTTGGTCTATTTATATGGAAAAATGTGATAAAATGCAGCTGCAAGCTTCAGATTCATGTTTTTGTAATGTTTAAGAGAAGTCAGAGTCAGTTGGGTTTTGCACCTTCTGCAGTTTCCAAGTGTCTGCTGCCAGGGAAGGAGTGGTGCCACTGAACAACAGAGCTCAGCTTCTCCTGCTGGACTTGTGTGGGAACCATGCTGTTTCAAAAGTGGATTGAAATACTAGATCATAGACCATAGAAACTAAAGCATCTTGACAACTCCCTCTGCACCCCCCCTCGCTACTCTAAAATTATTTTCAAGTCTAAAATCTGCTGAGTCATAAAGCAAGATGCCATTTAGGTCTCTGGTCTGTGTCTGAACAGCAAGAAAACTGATGGCTGTGCAGTTAAGTCAGATTCCAAGTGGAACAAAATTTGTGAAGTGATTCAGCTTCACTACCCAGCTGTTTGAATACCCAGGTGTAAGCAGTGCGTAGCAGCAAATCACATACCTCTCTGGCTAGAGACTGACATTTTACATAATTGTGTAGGATGTGTCAGATTTGCTTCTGCTCCTTTTAAATTAAAACTAATCTGTTCTGAATGTAACAAATGTTTGGTGCCATCCTGTGTCCATTAAGAAATCTATTTATGTTTGACTTGTGGTTATAAATCTATCATAAACCAACTTAAAGTTGCCTGCTCCAAAGCCATATATCTGAATTTCTATTAAGTATGAAAATAGTATTCTTCCCATTTTAAATATGAGAAACCAACCAAAAATTAGCTAAGCAAAGATTCTGCTGGACTGATACTTAATCTTTGCACACAAATGGTATTTTTTACTTCGGGGCTTCATTCACAATTAACAAGTGCTGACTAATTTATTGGGTCAAGGCACAGCCTGCTTGCAGGAGTAGGATTGTGTTGGAGTTGTCCAAGTGCAAACCAGTTCTTCAGCTCCAAGATCACTTTATTTGTTATTATTTCTGCTTTGGGAGAAAGGATTGTGAAGATTCTTACGGTATAAATGTAAGAGCTGGGGAGGCAATAGTGGATAACGTAAGGAGAAACAAAAAATATGGACTTGTGTATGCAGAGGTATCTCCTGTGTCTCTCACCTGAAAGCTTAAGCAGCTGCTTACCTTGATGGGATTAGCTTGCAGCTGGCAGAAGCTATCGGTTGGGGTACTCATTGGGAAGGTCCAGATGAGACTTAACAAGTCACTTCAGTGTGAAATCAGAACTTATCCAGAGTGTATTTGACATGCTTGGGACTTCTCTCAGCTGCAGTTGCTGTCTTTTGTGGAATATTGTTTTGTTATGTGAAGCACAAGCTCCACCAGAATAGATAAAATATTCCTGACTGTAAATCCTTTGTTTTCCCATCTTTCCTGCACAAAAAGTGTGGTCTAGAGAGTTGTGATTAAATTTAATACCAATAACTTGATATTTGCTTCTTTGTATGGGACAGGCAAAAAAGTGAGGTTATCAATTGAAATACAACCTTGAGTTTGTATAGTCCCAAGCACTGCTTTGCATGAAGGTAGGAGAAGGGGGTACCGGGGATGATAAATCTTTGAGGCTGCTTATCAGTTTAGGGGCTGTTAGTGACAGTGAATTCAGCCTACCAAAAAGCTTGACTTGGCCCCAAGACCATTCACAAATATCCTTAAGAAAAGCTCCGATCTCCTGGAGAAGTTTGCTAAGAAAAGGCTGTCACTATACAGTTTTGTTTTCAAAATTGTCTTCTTTTTTGGCCTATTTTTGCTGGGGAGGACAGAGAAAGAAGGTGGACAGGACCCCTCCTGCATGTTACCTCTATGGAGAAATGGCATAGCTGCTGCTACCCTTACCAGGGAATTTGGTCCCACCAGGTCCCTGGTGTGCTGCAGAGCCTCTCAGAGCCCTGCCACCATGTGGGTCCCAAAAGCCCTAAGCCATGACGGTGGCTGAGCAGTAACTGTCCTTTTTGTGTCTCATGTTAGAACTTAGATGGTGAGGCAGATGGGAAGGAAACAAGAGCAGGCTGTGCATGCTGCAATGCAGCAAATGCACTAGGCAGTCCAGTTTGTTACCTAGTGTTTGATAAAAAACACACACATTTTTGTAACACCTCAGGTCTCGTTTGTATGAAAGGTCAGCGATTTTATGCTCTAATTTTATCTGCTTTTATTATTTATCAGTGAATGTATTGTGATAGGCTATGCTGAGGATGAAATCAGCCTTGTAAAGACAACAGCTTGTTCTCATCATGACAGTAAATGAACACTAAAAATGGACTTCTGTAGTTACAGTGTCTGAATCCAAGCATCCCTCAAAGTTACACTTATATAATAATAAGAAATTTCACATTTCTGCCTTGTGTAGGAAATGGGTGTGTGATTGGAAGGCAGGACCACAGAATTTATTTTATCACTGCTGTTCTTTCCTGTACACCTGAGTCGCTGACATCTGCACTGCAGTAATAGCAGGTGTTTATAAAATGTATTTGCTTCTAAGCCATTTCCTCAAGACTTTATTGTAACAATGCCAAATCCCAGACAGCATCACATACCAAGTCTTCTTAGTAAATTACCTCAACGGAAAAGTTTGACATGTTATACCTATCCTCATCTGATAGTCAAAACCAGTGCTTCCATCAGCATAGGATATTCAGATTCTGCTGTGCATGGAAATATAATACAAATTTCTTGTGGATGTCTTGATCCCTGCTGATGAGTAATTCCTTTCCATTTGATTCACTGATGTTTGTGTGAGTTAGTAATTTAAAGCCATACTTGCAATTTCAAGGAAATGCTTAGTCTGTAAATTGTACCCATCAATTTTCCAGGAGGCTCAGCAATTGTATTAGCACTAACAGGCCTTAGTTGTAATAGTGAATATGGAGCTGATAGGAGAGTGGGGCACTCCAGCACTGGGTTCAGCTCAGATGAAAGAAAAGCTGATGGTCAGGGCAGAGGGGTTCAGTCTCACATGGAAGGCAGTCAGTGAATCAGACCAATAAGCTAATTGGTGCTGAACTGGAGAAGAAGAAAAACAAAACAAAATAAACCACCCAAATAGAATTAACTAGATGCCAGAAAGCATTTCACAGACTGAGCTTCCCCAGCCAGGGCTAGGTATCAGTGATTTGAATATATCAAGGAGTCATTTTGAAGAGGTTGTTTCTTCTTCCGGAAGCACTTTTCTGCATTTTATAAAATGGAGAAAACTATTTAGGATGTCAACTGTGTTGAATGACAGAGCTGTTTGCACTGTCTCCAAAAATATACAAAATAGAATACAAATTCTGCTTTCTAAAATATATAACGGACAGTGAGAAGGTTTTCTCATAGATCCCGCAATCACATTAAGCACTAGTGTGTTGGGTTGGGGGGAGGAAGGGGGATGCTGTGATTTTGATAGTTGAGGGAAGGGGCTACAGTGGTCTCTGTAAGAACCCTGTGAGCTCCCCTGGCTTCAAGGCAGACCTGCCTC